>NC_056448.1:45098613-45326113 GCF_018296145.1 Oncorhynchus tshawytscha | reverse complement strand
GCCATCAGCTCCGGTCGGTCTGCGACTGGAGCCATCAGCTCCGGTCGGTCTGCGACTGGAGCCATCAGCTCCGGTCGGTCTGCGACTGGAGCCATCAGCTCCGGTCGGTCTGCGACTGGAGCCATCAGCTCCGGTCGGTCTGCGACTGGAGCCATCAGCTCCGGTCGGTCTGCGACTGGAGCCATCAGCTCCGGTCGGTCTGCGACTGGAGCCATCAGCTCCGGTCGGTCTGCGACTGGAGCCATCAGCTCCGGTCGGTCTGCGACTGGAGCCATCAGCCCGGTCGGTCTGCGACTGGAGCCATCAGCTCGGTCGGTCTGCGACTGGAGCCATCAGCTCGGTCGGTCTGCGACTGGAGCCATCAGCTCGGTCAGTTTGATGAGGGAACAGCGAGTCAAAGCCACAGACCGTACGTCGGCTCAGTTGTTCGACAGATGTCTACTTCTCCAGGCTCTGAGTCACACTCCGTAACGAGCCATGAGACGCCAGTGTGTGTGTGTGTGTGTGTGTGCGAGAGAGAGAAGCCCCAGCCCAGTTCACGGCTTCCCTGTTCAGTAATTAGCCGTTCTAGTGTCCTGACTGATGGTGAGCCATTGCACCTGCACCTGTGACACCCACACCCACACCCCCACACACACACACACACACACACACAGCAGAGACGTTGCACAAATATCCGTAGACATGAAGCTCCGTTCAGAACTCAATGTGTCCTGCAGCAGAAGTAGTGATGGGTTCTGATCAGTGTGGCTTAATGAATTAGCTCTTTCAACCCCTCACTGATGATGACAGATTTCTACCAGCCAGTGGTGTTGTTTTGATGGAGGAAGGCTGCCCTCCACAGGATAACGACTGCCAAAACTACAAGACAAAAGGGACCCTCCCCCAGCACCATCTTCCCCTGTCCACCTTCCTCCCCGTGCAGCCCCCTCCCTCTCCCTCCAGCCCCCTCCCTCCCTCTCAGGACACAACTAGGCTGCAGATGGACTCTAGAAGATGAGAAGAAAACAGCCCCCTCTCCTCCATCCATTCCTTCTATCATAGCTGCAGGCATTCATTTATTTCTATCGCCCCACCACACACACACGCTGCTCTAGCACATAGAAAAAAAACATGCTCTTATGACAGCCATCTTCTCCAATGTCTTTACTGACGGTCTGACGAGGGGAAGGGGGTTGGGCTGGAGAGGGGAAGGGGGTTGGGCTGGAGAGGGGAAGGGGGATGGGCTGGGCTGGAGAGGGGAAGGGGGTTGGGCTGGAGGGGAAGGGGGTTGGGCTGGAGAGGGGAACGGGGTTGGGCTGGAGAGGGGAACGGGGTTGGGCTGGAGAGGGGAACGGGGTTGGGCTGGAGAGGGGAACGGGGTTGGGCTGGAGAGGGGAACGGGGTTGGGCTGGAGAGGGGAACTGGAGAGGGGAACGGGGTTGGGCTGGAGAGGGGAACGGGGTTGGGCTGGAGAGGGGAACGGGGTTGGGCTGGAGAGGGGAACGGGGTTGGGCTGGAGAGGGGAACGGGGTTGGGCTGGAGAGGGGTAGTAGATGGTAGCAGATCTGATGGTAGCTCGCTGTGTGGAATCAGGTGCATCTAACATCTGAGACCACAAGGGAACCAGGGCTAATTCCCAAATCACATTGGAGCGATTGTGGAGTGGAGGGGACACGCACACAGGAGAGCAGAGTGGAGCTCGGAGAGGACAGACACACAGGAGAGCAGAGTGGAGCTCGGAGAGGACAGACACACAGGAGAGCAGAGTGGAGCTCGGAGAGGACAGACACACAGGAGAGCAGAGTGGAGCTAGGAGAGGACAGACACACACAGGAGAGCAGAGTGGAGCTCGGAGAGGACAGACACACAGGAGAGCAGAGTGGAGCTCGGAGAGGACAGACACACACAGGAGAGCAGAGTGGAGCTAGGAGAGGACAGACACACACAGGAGAGCAGAGTGGAGCTAGGAGAGGACAGACACACACAGGAGAGCAGAGTGGAGCTCGGAGAGGACAGACACACACAGGAGAGCAGAGTGGAGCTCGGAGAGGACAGACAGACACACAGGAGAGCAGAGTGGAGCTCGGAGAGGACAGACACACAGGAGAGCAGAGTGGAGCTAGGAGAGGACAGACACAGGAGAGCAGAGTGGAGCTAGGAGAGGACAGACACAGGAGAGCAGAGTGGAGCTAGGAGAGGACAGACACAGGAGAGCAGAGTGGAGCTAGGACAGTCACCAGAATAACAGCAGATAATTCAATCACAGAATCACAGCGCCAGTGCGCCTGAAATGCCAGGGAAGGAGCAGGGAGCATTTCATATCACCTCTATTAAACTCTCCCCCTGGACTACATATAGAGCCAGTGGACTGGAGAGTCTGCATAGCAACCCACACACCTGACTGGCTGGCCGGCAGGCTGGAGCCCTGGATAAAGAGAGCAGTCAAAAAATACAGAGGAAGACTGGTATAGTGCATTATCATAGTAGATCATTTTCAAAGAGAAAAATTGGAATTGGAATTTCAGTTTACTTGTTGAAAAATGGACAGAATTGACCAGAGATTTGACCCCAACCCCCATAATGAAATATACAAATCATATTGGCCATTTGAACACTTACAGCGTACACACAGGAACATATGGATAGTGCTACAGGCCAAGAGACTGCAATCGAGCAAAAATATGTCATAACTATCACTCATATTTACCAACTAACCCATTCTAAGTTCTCAGTTGATAAATACATTGGCTGCTTTAAAACCTATAGATAGCTAGCCTTGTTGTAACTGACTGACTGGCCAGCCCAGTGACAAGCCATGAATAGAAAATGTGAACGGGCGGAGGGGAGGAGAGGAGAGCGGTGTGACCGGGCGGAGGGGAGGAGAGGAGAGGAGAGCGGTGTGACCGGGCGGAGGGGAGGGAGAGGAGAGCGGTGTGACCGGGCAGAGGGAGGGAGAGACACAGGAGAGGAGAGCGGTGTGACCGGGCAGAGGGGAGGAGAGGGAGACAGTGTGACCGGGCAGAGGGGAGGAGAGGAGAGCAGTGTGACCGGGCAGAGGGGAGAGAGGAGAGCAGTGTGACCGGGCAGAGGGGAGGAGAGGAGAGCGGTGTGACCGGGCAGAGGGGGAGGAGAGGAGAGTGACCGGGCAGAGGGGAGGAGAGGAGAGCGGTGTGACCGGGCGGAGGGGAGGAGAGCAGTGTGGACCGGGCAGAGGGGAGGAGAGGAGAGCAGTGTGACCGGGCAGAGGGGAGGAGAGGAGAGCAGAGTGACCGGGCAGAGGGGAGGGGAGGAGAGGAGAGCGTGTGACCGGGCAGAGGGGAGGAGAGGAGCTAGGACGTGACCGGGCAGAGGGGAGTGGAGGAGCAGGAGAGCGCCAGACCGGGCGGAGGGGAGGAGAGGAGGGAGCCTTTCGTGACCGGGCAGAGGGGAGGGGAGGATATAGAGCCAGTGACCGGGCAGAGGGGAGAGAGGAGAGGAGAGCGGTGTGACCGGGCAGAGGGGAGGAGAGAGGAGAGGAAGACGGTATAGTGACCGGGCAGAGGGGAGTGGAGGAGCGGAGAGCGTTGTGACCGGGATATAGGGGAGGAGAGGAGAGCGGTGTGACCGGGCGGAGGGGAGGAGAGCAGTGTGACCGGGCAGAGGGGAGGAGAGGCCAAGTGTGACCGGGCAGAGGGGAGGAGAGCCCATTGTGACCGGGCAGAGGAGAGGAGAGCATTGGCTGTGACCGGGCGGAGGAGAGGGGAGAGCGGTGTAACTGACCGGGCGGAGGGAGAGGAAGCGAATGTGACCGGGCGGAGGGGAGGGGAGGAGAGCGGTGTGACCGGGCGGAGGGGAGGAGAGCGGTGTGACCGGGCAGAGGGGAGGGAGAGCGGTGTGACCGGGCAGAGGGAGGAGGAGAGCGGTGTGACCGGGCAGAGGGAGAGGAGAGCGTTGTGACCGGGCAGAGGGGGAGGAGAGCGGTGTGACCGGGCAGAGGGGAGGAGAGCGTGTGACCGGGCGGAGGAGAGGAGAGCGGTGTGACCGGGCAGAGGGGAGGAGAGGAGTGTGACCGGGCAGAGGGAGGAGAGGAGTGTGACCGGGCGGAGGGAGAGGAGAGCGGTGTGACCGGGCGGGGGAGGGGAGGAGAGCGTGTGACCGGGCAGGGGGAGGAGAGGAAAGCGTGTGACCGGGCGGAGGGGAGGAGAGCGTGTGACCGGGCAGAGGGGAGGAGAGCGAGTGTGACCGGGCGGAGGGGAGGAGAGCGGTGTGACCGGGCAGAGGGGAGGAGAGCGTGTGACCGGGCGGAGGGGGGAGAGCGGTGTGACCGGGCGGAGGAGAGGAGAGCGAGTGTGACCGGGCGGAGGGGAGGAGAGGTGTGACCGGGCAGAGGGGAGGAGAGGAGAGCGTGTGACCGGGCAGAGGGGAGGGGAGGAGAGGAGAGCGTTGTGACCGGGCAGAGGGGGAGGAGGAGAGGGCAGAGGAGAGCGGAGTGACCGGGCAGAGGGGAGGAGAGGGAGAGCGTGACCGGGCAGAGGGGAGGAGAGGAGAGGAGAGCGGTGTGACCGGGCAGAGGGGAGGAGAGGAGAGCGGCGTGACCGGGCAGGGGGAGAGGAGTGGAGGAGCGGGAGAGCGTTGTGACCGGGCAGAGGGGAGGAGAGAGGGGAGGCGGTGTGACCGGGCGGAGGGGAGGAGAGCGGTGTGACCGGGCAGAGGGGAGGAGAGGGTGTGACCGGGCGGAGGGGAGGAGAGCGGTGTGACCGGGCAGGGGGAGGAGAGAGGGTGTGACCGGGCGGAGGAGAGGAGAGCGTTGTGACCGGGCGGAGGAGAGGAGAGCGGTGTGACCGGGCGGAGGGGAGGAGAGCGTTGTGACCGGGCAGAGGGGAGGAGAGCGGTGTGACCGGGCGGAGGAGAGGAGAGCGTGTGACCGGGCAGGGGAGGAGAGGTTGACCGGGCGGAGGGGAGGAGAGCGTGTGACCGGGCAGGGGAGGAGAGGTGTGACCGGGCGGAGGGGAGGAGAGCGTTGTGACCGGGCGGGGGAGGGGGAGAGGAGAGCGGTGTGACCGGGCGGAGGGGAGGAGAGCGTTGTGACCGGGCGGAGGGGAGGGGAGGAGAGGAGGCGTGCGTGACCGGGCGGAGGGGAGGAGAGCGGTGTGACCGGGCGGAGGAGAGGAGAGCGGTGTGACCGGGCGGAGGAGAGGAGAGCGGTGTGACCGGGCGGAGGAGAGGAGAGCGGTGTGACCGGGCAGAGGGGAGGGGAGGAGAGCGTTGTGACCGGGCGGAGGGGAGGAGAGCGGTGTGACCGGGCGGAGGGGAGGAGAGCGTTGTGACCGGGCGGAGGGGAGGAGAGCGGTGTGACCGGGCGGAGGAGAGGAGAGCGGTGTGACCGGGCGGAGGGGAGGGGAGAGAGGAGAGCGTTGTGACCGGGCGGAGGGGAGGAGGAGAGGCGTGACCGGGCGGAGGGGAGGAGAGGGAGAGCGTTGTGACCGGGCAGAGGGGAGGGGAGGGGAGGAGAGGAGAGCGTTGTGACCGGGCAGAGGGGAGGGAGGAGGGAGAGCGTTGTGACCGGGCAGAGGGGAGGGGAGGAGAGGAGAGGAGAGCGGAGTGACCAGGCGGAGGGGAGGAGAGGAGAGCGGAGTGACCGGGCGGAGGGGAGGAGGAGGAGAGCAGCGTGACCGGGCGGAGGGAGGAGAGCAGCGTGACCGGGCGGAGGGGAGGAGAGCGGCGTGACCGGGCGGAGGAGAGGAGAGCGGCGTGACCGGGCAGAGGGGAGGAGAGGAGAGGAGAAAGGGCTCCTGAACTGTAAACAAAGACCCAGGCTATTATAAAAGGTCATTGTCCCACAGGACCCCTCCTCACCTCTCGTCCTCCCCTCTCCAGACTAGAGGAGTGAAAGCGGCAGGCAGGGAGACAGAAAGACCCAGAAGCTATAGAGGAAGTGTCTATGCAGACGTCACAACAGTAGTGGGCTTGATTACCAACAACGACGAGCCGGCCTACAGGGAGTGTGGTGTCAGGAAAATAACCTCTCACTCAACATCAACAAAACAAAGGAGATGATTGTGGATTTCAGGAAACAGCAGAGGGAACACGCCCCTATCCACATCGAAGGGACAGCAGTGGAGAAGGTGTAAAGTTTTAAGTTCCTCGGCGTACACATCACCGACAAACTGAAATGGTCCATTCACACAGACAGTGTACTGAAGGCACAACAGCGCCTCTTCAACCTCAGAAGGCTGAAGAAATTTGGCCTGTCACCTAAAACCCTGACAAAGTTTTACAGATGCAATGTTTTTTTTTTTTACCTTTATTTAACTAGGCAAGTCAGCTACGAACAAATTCTCACAACAATAACAGCGGGTTAACTGCCTTGTTCAGGGGTAGAACGACAGATTTGAACAACTAGCTCGGGGATTCGATCTAGAAACCTTTCGGTTACTAGTCCAACGCTCTAACCACTAGGCTACCTACCACCCACAATCGAGAGCATCCTGTCGGGCTGGTACGGCAACTGTACCGCCCACAACCACAGGGCTCTCCAGAGGATGGTGCGGTCTGCAAAACTACCTGCCCTCCATGACACCTACAGCACCTGATGTTACAGGAAGGCCCAAAAATAACACCCCAGCCACTGCCTGTTCACCCCGCTATCATCCAGAAGGTGAGGTCAGTACAGGTGCATCAAAGCTGGGACCGAGAGACTGAAAAACAGCTTCTATCTCAAGGCCATCAGACTGTTAAACAGCCACCACTAACATCACTAGTCACTAACTCAGAGGCTGCTGCCTACACTGAGACCCAATCACTGGCCACTCTAATAAATGGATCACTAGTCACTTTAATAATGTTTACATATCTTACATTACTCATTCCATATGTATATACTGTACTCTATACCATCTTGCCTGTGCCACTCGGCCAATGCTCATCCATATATTTATATGTACATATTCTCATCCATCCCTTTAGATTTGTGTGCATTAGGTAGTTGTTGGGGAATTGTTAGATATTCCAGCACTGTCGGGAACTAGAAGCACAAGCATTTCGCTACACTCGCATTAACATCTGCTAAACATGTGTATGTGACAAATAAAATTGTATTTGCTGTCTATATGATACAGGATCCCCTCACTGTAACCCCCACACCGTAACCCCCACCGTAACCCCCCCCCGTAACCCCACCCCGTAACCCCCCCACCCACACCGTAACCCCCACCACCGTAACCCCACCCCGTAACCCCCCACCCACACACAGTAACCCCCACAGTAACCCCCACAGTAACCCCCCCCCCACACCGTAACCCCCCACAACCCCCACCCCGTAACCCCCCCGTAACCCCACACAGTAACCCCCCACCGTAACCCCCCACACAGTAACCCCCCAACCCCCAGTAACCCCCCCGTAACCCCACACAGTAACCCCCCACACACCGTAACCCCCCACACCAACCCCCACACAGTAACCCCCCCACACCGTAACCCCCCACACACAGTAACCCCCCACACAGTAACCCCCCACACCGTACCCCCCAGTAACCCCCCCCCCACACAGTAACCCCCCACACAGTAACCCCCCACAGTAACCCCCCACACATTAACCCCCCACAGTAACCCCCCACACAGTAACCCCCACAGTAACCCCCCACACAGTAACCCCCCACACAGTAACCCCCCACACAGTAACCCCCCACACACAGTAACCCCCCACACAGTAACCCCCCACACACAGTAACCCCCCACACAGTAACCCCCCACACACAGTAACCCCCACACACAGTAACCCCCCACACAGTAACCCCCACACAGTAACCCCCCACACAGTAACCCCCCACAGTAACCCCCACACACACCGTAACCCCCCACACCCCCCCCCCACACAGTAACCCCCCACACAGTAACCCCCCCAGTAACCCCCCACACAGTAACCCCCCACACAGTAACCCCCCACAGTAACCCCCCACACAGTAACCCCCCACACAGTAACCCCCCACACAGTAACCCCCCACACAGTAACCCCCCCCCCCACAGTAACCCCCCCCACACAGTAACCCCCACACAGTAACCCCCCACACAGTAACCCCCCACACAGTAACATACGTGGGGGTTATTTTCACTGACACTAGCTGGGTCAAAAGGGGGAAAAGCGAAACACACACGTAGGAATGTAGTCCTTCACGTGACAGTAAAAGCCGTCCATCTTGTAGATCAGTTTATTATTAGGATGCTGCAGGGCTGCTAATGGTTCTGGTGTTAACAGCCCTGGACTGAGACAAATCAACTCAGTGAAAAACTTTGTTGAACCTTGACTAAGAGCATTCAGGGAGACATTACAAAATCAATATGCCTCAAGAGCTACTCTGTTACCAACCGGCCTCCAGAATACCACACACACAACACACACACCTCCACAACAACAAACATGCAACACACACACCAAAGGGTCAGGACTCACAAATATACTTTTATAAAAAGGCACATGTTTTGACACTCAAGAACCCCAACACAAAAAAACTGACCACGGCACACACACACACACACACAAATAAAAGTGGTTTTGCAGGCAGGGAGTGCAAGTAAAGGTGGCACCAAAGTGGAGGCAGGCAGGTTGATTGGAAGGCAGTTACCCCAGTGGGTGGCCAGGTGGGCTGGGCCTGTTGTTGTGGGCTGGCTAGTGGCTGCACCAGGGCCTGTTGTTGTGGGCTGGCTAGTGGCTGCACCAGGGCCTGTTGTTGTGGGCTGGCTAGTGGCTGCACCAGGGCCTGTTGTTGTGGGCTGGCTGGGCTGCACCAGGGCCTGTTGTTGTGGGCTGGCTAGTGGCTGCACCAGGGCTTGTTGTTGTGGGCTGGCTGAGTGGCTGCACCAGGGCCTGTTGTTGTGGGCTGGCTAGTGGCTGCACCAGGGCCTGTTGTTGTGGGCTGGCTGGAGGCTGCACTAGGGCCTGTTGTTGTGGGCTGGCTAGAGGCTGCACCAGGGCCTGTTGTTGTGGGCTGGCTAGAGGCTGCACCAGGGCCTGTTGTTGTGGGCTGGCTAGAGGCTGCACCAGGGCCTGTTGTTGTGGGCTGGCTAGAGGCTGCACCAGGGCCTGTTGTTGTGGGCTGGCTAGAGGCTGCACCAGGGCCTGTTGTTGTGGGCTGGCTAGAGGCTGCACCAGGGCCTGTTGTTGTGGGCTGGCTAGAGGCTGCACCAGGGCCTGTTGATGTGGGCTGGCTAGAGGCTGCACCAGGGCCTGTTGTTGTGGGCTGGCTAGAGGCTGCACCAGGGCCTGTTGTCGTGGGCTGGCTAGAGGCTGCATCAGGGCCTGTTGTTGTGGGCTGGCTAGAGTCTGCATCAGGGCCTGTTGTCGTGGGCTGGCTGTGTGTGTTGTAGTGGGAATAACGGTGCGTATTGACAGCAGGTATCACAGCCCCAGGGAAGAGGTAGAAGTATGGTGTCAGAGGAAATGATGGGCCATTATAGAAAGACAACAGCTGGCCTGAGGGAGGGGGCGCTTTGGATTCCCGGCTCGGACCATTTGATCTCCAGTCAAGACAATTAGTCTGTGTCCCCAATGGCACCCTATTGACCAGGGCCTCTGGTAGGAAGCAGTGCAGTATCTAGTGAACAGGGTGCCATCCGGGACAAGTCCAAGATGACCGTTATGCCGAGGGAAGGAGCCAGTAGACACAGATTGAACAGCTGCCTGTCTTCATGTGGAGAACTGTGTTATTACGGGCTGTTACAGAGAACAGGAGACCAAGCTCTAGCAATAATAATAATAATAATACCACCTTGTGATGACCACTAAAGTGGAGGAGGAGGAAGAGTTTTGTTTCGGATTCTGAAAACAGCAAAGAAGAAAAAAACGCAGCTGTCTAAACTTGTCGTAATCATGGTCAAATTACAGACTGTGTTAGTCACTTTCAATCATATTCAAAACTGCAAATAGGTCTCTCCGCCCGCCCCATGGCAAAAACGTGTAAAATTGTGAGAAAAATAGCTAAATGTATCCAGATCTGACTGCATGTGAGGATACGGATACACAGACAGGAGAGCCACTGTGACCCCTCATGATGAGTTCAGACTTTTTTGTAGCTCCCCCTCCCCCCACCCACAAGTCGCCCATCCCTACTCTGTACAGACAGGCAGACGGACGGAGACACAGACCGACAGGCTTTATACAGAGACATGCGTTCAGAAGGGAAGACACAGGCTCTGTACAGACAGACCGTCAGAGAGAAGGGAGACAGACAGACCGTCAGAGAGAAGGGAGACAGACAGACCGTCAGAGAGAAGGGAGACAGACAGACCGTCAGAGAGAAGGGAGACAGACAGACCGTCAGAGAGAAGGGAGACAGACAGACCGTCAGAGAGAAGGGAGACAGACAGACTGGCTATATACAACTCTCTCCTGGCAGCCTGCTATGTTCTTCATTTAAGGTCATCCTTCCTCCCTAACATTCCTCTGCTGCTTGATAGCCTTAACGAGCTACTGGGCTCTCAGACCGAAACACACACACACACACGGAAACACACACACACACACAGCTCATCAGAGAGGAGCACATCTGGCCTGGTTGCCATTCAGCCACTACAGACCAGCAGGAACAGAAACACAACGGAGGAAAGGCACTGGATGTGGTCTCTTCGTTGTTTCTTTGACCAGCCATGACAGGGAAACCTTTCTGATCTGTTGCAGATACAGTTGAAGTCAGAAGTTTACATACACCTTAACCCAAATACATTTAAACTCAGTTTATCACAATTCCTGACATTTAATCCAAGTAAAAATGACCCGTCTTAGGTCAGTTAGGATCACCACTTTATTTTAAGAATGTGAAGTTTCAGAATAATAGTGGAGAGAATGATTTATTTCAGCTTTTATTTATTTCATCACATTCCCAGTGGGTCAGAAGTTTACATACACTCAATTAGTATTTGGTAACAATAAGTTGGGTGAATTTTGGCCCATTCCTCCTGACAGAGCTGGTGTAACTGAGTCAGGTTTGTAGGCCTCCTTGCTCGCGCACGCTTTTTCAGTTCTGCCCACAAATTTTCTGTAGGATTGAGGTCAGGGCTTTGTGATGGCCACTCCAATACCTTGACTTTGTTGTCCTTAAGCCATTTTGCCACAACTTTGGAAGTATGCTTGGGGGTCATTGTCCATTTGGAAGACCCATTTGCGACCAAGCTTTAACTTCCTGACTGATGTCTTGAGATGTTGCTTCAATATATCCACTTAATTTTCCTACCTCATGATGCCATCTATTTTGTAAAGTGCACCAGTCCCTCCTGCAGCAAAGCACCCCTCAACATGATGCTGCCACCCCTGTGCTTCACGGTTGGGATGGTGTTCTTCGGCTTGCAAGCCACCCCCTTTTCCCTCCAAACATAACAATGTTCATTATGGCCAAACAGTTCTATTTTTGTTTCATCAGACCAGAGGACATTTCTCCAAAAAGTACAATCTTTGTCCACATGTGCAGTTGCAAACCGTAGTCTGGCTTTTTATTGGCGGTTTTGGAGCAGTGGCTTCTTCCTTGCTGAGCGGCCTTTCAAGTTATGTCGATATAGGACTGTGGATATAGATACTTATGTACCTGTTTCCTCCAGCATCTTCACAAGGTCCTTTGCTGTTGTTCTGGGATTGATTTGCGCTTTTCACACCAAAGAACATTCATCTCTAGGAGACAGAACGCGTCTCCTTTCTGAGCGGTATGACGGCTGCCTGGTCCCATGGTGTTTATACTTGCGTACTATTGTTTGTACAGATGAACATGGTACCTTCAGACAATTGGAAATTACTCCCAATGGATGAACCAGACTTGTGGAGGTCTACAATTTTTTTTTTCAGAGGTTTTGGCTGATTTCATTTGATTTTCCCATGATGTCAAGCAAATAGGCACTGAGCTTGAAGGTAGTCCTTGAAATATATCCACAGGTACACCTCCAATTGACTCAAATTATGTCAATGGCTTTTAAAGCCATGCCATCATTTTCTGGAATTTTCCAAGCTGTTTAAAGGCACAGTCAACTTAGTGTATGTAAAATTCTGACCCACTGGAATTGTGATACAGTGAAATAATCTGTTTGAAATAATCCACTTCACACCAGCTGAACCACACTCGTACCAACTGAGTCATATAGGCCATCTTCGCACCAACTGAACCACACTCGTACCAACTGAGTCATATAGGCCCACTTCGCACCAACTGAACCCCACTCGTACCAACTGAGTCATATAGGCCCACTTCGCACCAACTGAACCACACTCGTACCAACTGAGTCATATAGGCCCACTTCGCACCAACTGAACCCCACTCGTACCAACTGAGTCATATAGGCCCACTTCGCACCAACTGAACCACACTCATACCAACTGAGTCATATAGGCCCACTTCGCACCAACTGAACCACACTCGTACCAACTGAGTCATATAGGCCCACTTCACACCAACTGAACCACACTCATACCAACTGAGTCATATAGGCCCACTTCGCACTAACTGAACCACACTGGTACCAACTGAGTCATATAGGCCCACTTCACACCAACTGAACAACACTCGTACCAACTCAACCACACTCGTACCAACTGAGTCATATAGGCCCACTTCACACCAACTGAACAACACCCGCACCAACTGAACCACACTCGTACCAACTGAGTCATATAGGCCCACTTCACACCAACTGAACAACACCCGCACCAACTGAACCACACTCGTACCAACTGAATCATATAGGCCCACTTCGCACCAACTGAACCACACTCGCACCAACTGCAAGTAAGCCACATAGGACACTTCTAGTGTTAGCTAGATGGTGCTATAAAACACACACACACACACACACACACACACACAGTGGTATCTAGCTTGAGTTCCATTCCTCGATCCCTTCTGGCAAGCTGAGGCAGAGGTGTGAATCTCAGGGAGCGATGGAGTGAGATGAGAGAAACGAGGACAAGAGGGAGGGAGGATTACCTCTCATTCCATCTTCTCCCCTGGTAGTATCCAGATCCATGCCTCCATCCCAACACCCCCAAGCCCACAACACTAAGAGCCCAGGCTCCACTTTAACTAAGCCCTGGTCCCTGCAGGCCGCTGGGCTGGAAAACACTCTTCACCACACACACCACCTCAATGCAGGAAGAGACGAGAGGGAGGAAGAGGGGGAGGACTAGGAGAAGAGTGATGAAGAGGAAGGAGGAGAGAGGAAGAGAAGCAGTAGGAAGTGTGTTTCCCTGTATAATTGTCTGGAAGAACCACTCTCTTCATCTATTCTCTCCAGCAACATCTTTGAATTAATGAATGAATGAATGAATGAATTAATGAATGGCCGGACATTTTTTGGGGGGGCCCCGACACCCATTCCGATATTTGTGGGGGGAAAAAAGAAACGTACCAATACCTATAGGACCTGAGCTCCAGGACTACCTGACATGATGACTCCTTGCTGTCCCCAGTCCACCTGGCCATGCTGCTGTTCCAGTTTCAACTGACCTGAGCCCTAGGACCATGCCCCAGGACTACCTGACATGATGACTCCTTGCTGTCCCCAGTCCACCTGGCCATGCTGCTGCTCCAGTTTCAACTTCCACCTGACTGTGCTGCTGCTCCAGTTTCAACTGTTCTGCCTTATTATTATTCGACCATGCTGGTCATTTATGAACATTTGAACATCTTGGCCATGTTCTGTTATAATCTCCACCCGGCACAGCCAGAAGAGGACTGGCCACCCCACATAGCCTGGTTCCTCTCTAGGTTTCTTCCTAGGTTTTGGCCTTTCTAGGGAGTTTTTCCTAGCCACCGTGCTTCTACACCTGCATTGCTTGCTGTTTGGGGTTTTAGGCTGGGTTTCTGTACAGCACTTTGAGATATCAGCTGATGTACGAAGGGCTATATAAATAAATTTGATTTGATTTGATTTATATAGTGTTTTACAGCGGGGACATGAAAGGTCATTTCCACATTGACATCTCATAAATTGCCAAAAGAACAATTAACCAATAACCATAAATGTTGATTATTGCAGCAAGTATTCAGATTCCCTTTTTTCATCCTATTTATTCAATAAGTTATTGGCAAAATTATCGTTCGATAGCAATTTAGTGGTATAAGGCATATATCGGCCAATAATCTCTCTCCGGATGATAATCTCCTGCTATCTGACCTGTTCATGACCCTGCAATATAGCCTTCATGCTTTTTAAAAAGCAGACCGGTTTCCAAAATGGCCACCAGTAAGTGCTTCCCTTTAGTCAGACGGAGTCGCTTCACTGCTCTATGCATCCCAGCACAGAGGGTGACAGACACAACCACAGAACAATCAGCCTCCCTGAACTTTGACCATTCTAGTCAGAGCTCGGGAGCTCTTCCCTTCTTCTCCCCCCTCCCTCCTGGCCACATCTGAGGTGAAACATCCTGGATGGCTATTGGCAGAGAGACAGTGATGTGTGTGTGTGTGTGTGTGTTGCGATGGAGAACACCTCTCCAGTGATGAAGTGCTGTTCAGGTTTTGAAACATAGCCATTAAAAAAGGACCAGTACACCAGACTGAGTTCATTGCTTTCTAACCTTTGACCCCGGACCCCGAGAAGCAACCCTACATACAGTATACAGGGCTCATGTTGTTTTCAAGAGTTATAGGGTTAGGGTTTAGCTATTCCCCCATGTATGCATTCATAAAGCCTTTATAACAGCTACATAACTGTGTCATAGGTAGTCACAAACATTATGAACAATGGCATAAGCTAACTTTGTCTGCCAATAGTTTGGTAGCTAGAGTCCCTGGGTTAAGGGGTTACAACTGACCTTGTCTGCGTTGTCTGCAGCCAGTAGGTTGGTAGCCAGGGTCTGTAGTTTGTGCGTGGCCATGTTCTTGAGCGCGGCCAGGCTGCGTCGTGTCATGGCCTGTTTCAGGTTGACCGCAGGGTGGCTTAGAGCGTCCACAGCGGCCGGCACCACCTCGTCACACGCATTCAGGATCTCTACAGCCGTGATGCCCATCACGCAACGGTCCAACGCACCTGAGAGGGGGGGGGGAGCGAGAGCGAGGGGGAGAGAGAAAATCGGGACATTCAGATACCGTTCTGGTTGGGATGAACAGACTGGGATGATGGCTACTGGGATTAGCATTTTTTTTATACCACACTTCATACCATATTATTAAGTAAAATTGATTCCAACTGTCAACCTGATACAAAGACACTCCCATTTGAGTGTGTGTGTGTGAGTGGATAGAAACAGAGAGAAAATAGAGAGGATAGAGCGAGAGCGAGAGAATAGATCATTTTCTGGTCACTAGGGATATTGGTCACCATCTCCAAGAACAATGCCCTCCTCCGTCAAGCTCTCCTGTAAAGTTCTGCCCAGATACTAAGCTCTCTCCCAACAAAACGTGTTGGAGCTAGCCAACAGTAGCATTGGAGCTAGCCAACAGTAGCATTGAAGCTAGCCAACAGTAGCATTGGAGCTAGCCAACAGTAGCATTGAAGCTAGCCAACAGTAGCATTGGAGCTAGCTAGCAATACTATTGGAGCTAGCTAGCAATACTATTGGAGCTAGCTAGCGGTACTATTGGCGCTAGCTAGCAGTAGCATTGGCGCTAGCTAGCAGTAACATTTGAGCGTATCCAAACCTAGCTTTGGAGCTAGCTAGCAGTAGCAATAGAACGTAACCAAACCTAAAACCCTGGATTACAGGCAATATCCACGCGGGGCTAAAGTCGAGAGCTACCGCTTATAATGAACGGGACACTGACATGGACTCGTACAAGAAAGCCCACTACGACCTCAAACACGCTAAAAGGACAATATAGGAGGAAGGTAGAATCCTATTACATCGGCTCTGACGCTCGTCGTATGTATTAAACGTTTTTCTCACATCGACCACAGAGAGCGAGATCACACCGTCATCAGGAACAGCATGAGCTTTATGCGCAAGGCACAGTGTTATATTCCTCGTATGTGCAGATCAAGGTGAGGAGAGTTAAAGAAGGATTTTTAGGCCTTGGGACAATTGAGATATGGATTGTGAACGTACGCCATTTAGAGGGTGAAAGTGCAAGACAAAATATTAAAATGCTAGTTTACACCAATCAGTGAGGATAGAGCAGGTAAGCTAGTTTACACCAATCAGTGAGGATAGAGCAGGTAAGCTAGTTTACACCAATCAGTGAGGATAGAGCAGGTAAGCTAGTTTACACCAATCAGTGAGGATAGAGCAGGTAAGCTAGTTGTTTACACCAATCAGTGTGAATAGAGCAGCTATGCTAGTTTACACCAATCAGTGTGAATAGAGCAGCTATGCTAGTTTACACCAATCAGTGTGAATAGAGCAGATAAGCTAGCTGTTTACACCAATCAGTGCGGATAGAGCAGGTAAACTAGTTGTTTACACCAATCAGTGTGAATAGAGCAGCTAAGCTAGTTGTTTACACCAATCAGTGCGGATAGAGCAGCTAAGCTAGCTGTTTACATTGCGTTATGGACAGACAAGTGTAGCCTATGGAGCAAGATGCGACTGAAATGACATAATACTCCGGTTTTGTTCCCTGAACCGGTTCCAACCCTTGATTGCAATACATATCATCGTGTCGACACTTAAATATCAATATAATATTGTGAGCTCCCTTGGCAATTCCCAGCCCTGCAGGTCAATACTAGTCTCCAACATTCTGCATGTGAAACCAGTATGAATGTCTCGGTTGTGATAATGATGCCAGGAGATGAATAATATCGTGTTCTAGTCATTGTAAGTGGATTTGACGATGCTTCATCTTCTCCTTACAGGGAAATTCCACAAACGTTCCAACTTCATATTCATGTTATGTTGGCAACCATGCCATGTTGTCATGTTGAGTTGCTGTCTCTTTATGTGGTGTTGTTGTGTGTTTTTGTCCTATATTTTATATTAAATGTATTTATTTATTTTAATCCCCAGGGCCCTCGTCCCAGCAGGAGGCCTTTTGCCTTTTGTTAGAACGTCATTGTAAATAAGAATGTGTTCTTAACTGACTTGCCTAGCTAAATCCATTTTTTTTTAAATTATTGATAACAATCTACAGCACCACCTTAAAATCAACATGTGAAAATGTCACATTTCTATGTGTTGTAGTAATAAAAAAAAGAAGAGGAAGATGAGTGTTTCCAATGACATCCACCAACTAGTTGGCCATTCCTACTCATAATAGGTTAAAATCACTGAATGCACACCAATGATGTCATAGGAAACACTCACCAACTAGTTGGCCATTCCTACTCATAATAGGTTAAAAATCACTGAATGCACACCAATGATGTCATAGGAAACACTCACCAACTAGTTGGCCATTCCTACTCATAATAGGTTAAAAATCACTGAATGCACACCAATGATGTCATAGGAAACACTCACCAACTAGTTGGCCATTCCTACTCATAATAGGTTAAAAATCACTGAATGCACACCAATGATGTCTTTGGAAACACTCACCAACTAGTAGGCCATTCCTACTCATAATAGGTTAAAATCACTGAATGCACACCAATGATGTCATAGGAAACACTCACCAACTAGTTGGCCATTCCTACTCATAATAGGTTAAAAATCACTGAATGCACACCAATGATGTCATAGGAAACACTCACCAACTAGAAGGCCATTCCTACTCATAATAGGTTAAAAATCAATGATGTCTTTGAATGCATTCACTCAATGAAAATCACTGAATGCACACCAATGATGTCAGGAAACACTCACCAACTAGAAGGCCATTCCTACTCATAATAGGTTAAAATCACTTAATGCACACCAATGATGTCTTTGGAAACTCACCAACTAGTAGGCCATTCCTACTCATAATAGGTTAAAATCACTGAATGCACACCAATGATGTCATAGGAAACACTCACCAACTAGTAGGCCATTCCTACTCATAATAGGTTAAAATCACTTAATGCACACCAATGATGTCATAGGAAACACTCCCATCTTTTCTTTTTACTACAAAACGAAACATTTTCACATATTATGTTGATGTCGGGAGGGTTGCTGGAGATGAATGAATGGTAAAATTTCCCTTTAAGAAAGTGAGTTCTATTCCATTAGAGCTGATGTGTGTGGGGGTGGGAACCCATAGAAGATAAATCATTTATCTCTATGGGAAAAAGCACTGAACAGAGGAGAGAGGAAATGTAGCTGTCCATCAGTAATATAATGACTCTATAAATGGAGAGGCTGTTTCCCTCACTCCTTCAGCTCCTATCAAGTGGTTCCAGACAAACCTCAGGGATCATTACTTAGGCTACCCCTCCGCATGTCTAACACACACACAAACACACCTTACAGCCACGCCCCTTCTGTACCCCAGCCCTGTGAGTCGACGAGGCTTGCTACTGTACGTTCTTCTGTCCTACTCAGCACAACGAGACATAACCAGCTTTAAGAGCAGACATAAACACACTAATGTGCCTCTCTAATGCAGTAACGGGCAGAGAGAGAGAGAGAGAGAGAGACTCCACATTTAGGGAGATGTTTTGTAAGTGCTCAACTTCCCTCCTACTCTCTCCTCCCTCCCCCCACTTCCTCCTCAGCCATCATCTTAACTTCCATTGCTGTGAGAGGGAGTTTAAAAATCGGTCTAACGTTTTAAGAGAGTGCTGCGTTGCTTTACAAACGCTAAACATGCGGCTTTGTATATAGGGGGCAGGACGGAAGAAAGGAATGCTTCAGACAATCCATTATTCAACCTGGGAAAGGGTGTGTGTTTGTGTGATCTTCACTGAGCAAAACATCGAAGTGAGGGGAAGAACACAAGGTTGGAGCTACCCTGGTAGTTCAGTCGGTCGTCGTCGGGAGGAGGGACAGAAGAGACTCGATGTCTACTGGGTGACGAGCTTCTTCCTCCTCCCCCTTCTTCCTCACATCGGCACACAGGGTCACACCACTGCTTAGAAATATAATCCTATTATATTATGCATTTGGTTTGCTAGATGGCAAGTTGGGAAGAACAAGCGTCTTTGGTTCCAGCAGAGACATTCAATGCCCTCCTGGATACCGATTCACGTTCCTTAATAAAAAATAATAAAACCTGACTTCCTGTAATACTGGGGACCCCGGTATGGTACAGAAACAGAATGGACATAAGGACCCTACTGGTTTCTAGTAATCACCACACAGTGTTTGCATGCCAAATGGAGCCCTATTACCTATGTAGTTCCCTATGGGCACTGGTAAAAAGTAGGGACCAGGGTGCCCCAGTAGGGACCAGGGTGCCCCAGTAGGGACCAGGGTGCCCCAGTAGGGACCAGGGTGCCCCAGTAGGGACCAGGGTGCCACAGTAGGGACCAGGGTGCCACAGTAGGGAACAGGGTGCCACAGTAGGGAACAGGGTGCCACAGTAGGGAACAGGGTGCCACAGTAGGGATGCCACCAGTGAGAAAACAGGAATATTGTATTAAACCTATCTGCCCATGAGTGGTGTCTTATCTAACACCACCAAGACAACGAATCAGCCTCTCGGCTCACTTAGTAACCTACTACATCTCAATGACTTTGGTTATTAAAACAACTATGCAGACAAGTTTTTGCCTGTTTTAGATCTGTTGGAAAGATATCAGTTAGTCTGTGTGGATGGTTTGTTCTCTGACAAACCAATGGATAGTTCCAGAGTTCCTCAAGGTTCCGTTTTCAGACCATTATTGTTTTCACTACATCATGCTACCTCTAGGTGATGTCATTCGGGACAC
The DNA here is from genome assembly GCF_018296145.1 of Oncorhynchus tshawytscha. NCBI lineage: Eukaryota > Metazoa > Chordata > Actinopteri > Salmoniformes > Salmonidae > Oncorhynchus > Oncorhynchus tshawytscha. The sequence goes on along the minus strand of NC_056448.1, from coordinate 45,306,448 downwards.
ACAATGACAACTTTCACTGCTGTGCAGACGACACACAGCTGTAAATTTCGAAGAAACATGGTGAAGCCCCTAAATTGCCCGGAAGCCTGTGTTTCAGACATAAAGGAAGTGGATGGCGGTAAATGTTTTACTTTTAAACTCAGAAAAACAGAGATGCTAGTTCTAGGTCCCAAGAAACAAAGAGATCTCCTGTTTGATCTGACAATGAATCTGGTTAGCGCCCCCCCCCTTGGGTTGTGCCGTGGCGGAGATCTTTGTGGGCTATACTCAGCCTTGTCTCAGGATGGTAAGTTGGTGGTTGAAGATGTCCCTCTAGTGGTGTGGGGCAAAGTGGGTTGGGTTATATCCTTCCTGTTTGGCCCTGTCCGGGGGCATCATTGGATGGGGCAACAGTGTCTCCTGACCCCTACTGTCTCAGCCTCCAGTATTTATGCTGCAGTAGTTTGTGTGTCGGGGGGCTAGGGTCAGTTTGTTATATCTGGAGTACTTATCCTGTCTTATCCGGTGTCCTGTGTGAATTTAAATATGCTCTCTCTCTCTCGGAGGACCTGAGCCCTAGGACCATGCCTCAGGACTACCTGGCATGATGACTCCTTGCTGTCCCCAGTCCACCTGGCCGTGCTGCTGCTCCAGTTTCAACTGATCTGACTGTGATTATTATTTGACTATGCTGGTCATTTATGAACATTTGAACATCTTGGCCATGTTCTGGTGTAGTCTCCACCCGGCACAGCCAGAAGAGGACTGGCCACCCCTCAGAGCCTGATTCCTCTCTAGGTTTCTTCCTAGGTTCTTGCCTTTCTAGGGAGTTTTTCCTAGCCACCGTGCTTCTACACCTGCATTGCTTGCTGTTTGGGGGTTTTAGGCTGGGTTTCTGTACAGCACTTTGAGATATCAGCTGATGTACGAAGGGCTATATAAATACATTTGATTTGATTTATATTTCCTTGTATTTATTTCACTTTCCCAGCTAGCAAATGTAAATACACCGTACTGAATGACTGTAGCGGGTCACTGTAGCGGGTGTTCTATTATCTACGTTGACTATGAAGTTAACTAATTCGTTAACGAGGTAGGCTGTGTGTAGCAGTTAGCGGTTATGATATGAAGATTTGGCTTGGAAAGATTTTTTGTATTTTTTACATTCACTCCTGAGGTGTTGACCTGTTGCACCCTCGACAACCACTGATTATTATATGACCCTGTTGGTCATCTATGAACATTTGAACATCTTGAAGAACGATCTGGCCATAATGGCCATCTACTCTTATAAATGCAGACAGAACAAACAGTCTCCAGCAAACAAATAGTACACAGTTGAAGAAAAAGCATTTGCAAAGTGTAATCAAGCATGATTTCATGCATTCAGCACCGTTCCATTAGCAGACTACAGAGAAGGTTGTTGGATTACAAACAGATATTTCATTACAGAAGTTCATAGGCTACCAGAGTGCCGGGGCGGCAGGGTAGCCTAGTGGTTAGAGCGTTGGACTAGTAACCAGCAGGTAGCCTAGTGGTTAGAGCGTTGGACTAGTAACCAGCAGGTAGCCTAGTGGTTAGAGCGTTGGACTAGTAACCAGCAGGTAGCCTAGTGGTTAGAGCGTTGGACTAGTAACCAGCAGGTAGCCTAGTGGTTAGAGCGTTGGACTAGTAACCAGCAGGTAGCCTAGTGGTTAGAGCGTTGGACTAGTAACCAGCAGGTAGCCTAGTGGTTAGAGCGTTGGACTAGTAACCAGCAGGTAGCCTAGTGGTTAGAGCGTTGGACTAGTAACCAGCAGGTAGCCTAGTGGTTAAAGCGTTGGACTAGTAACCGGAAAGTTGCAAGTTGAAATCCCCGAGCTGACAAGGTACAAATCTGTCGTTCTGCCCCTGAACAGGCAGCTTAACCCACTGTTCCTAGGCAGTCATTGAAAATAAGAATTTGTTCTTAACTGACTTGCCTAGTTAAATAAAGACCAAAAAAAAAGACAAAAAATAAGAATAGACACCAACAAAACTCCCATTAATCATTACAATGAATAAACCCTCTGCCATGTAACACATCATTCTATTTTAATAGTGTGTGTCTCTCCGTCTCACCTGTGTCCATCTGCCACACATACACTGAGCCATCAGAGCAGCCCACCACCAGGTAGTCATCGCAGGGACGCCACTTGATGGCCTGGATGGGGAAGAGGTGTCGAGACGCCAGCATGATGCACTTCCTCTCCCGCAGGCTGAGCAGACCCACGGAGTGGTCACTGGCCACAGAGCACACACAGTGCTGAACACGATTCTGTCGGGGGGCCAGAGAGAAGAGAGAGAGCAAATTATCAAGATCCAGAAAAAAGCTGTTCAATTCTACAACCACCTAAAAGAAAGTGATTCCCAAACCTCCCATAACAAAAGACATTTCCTACAGAGAGATGAACCTGGAGAAGAGTCCCCGAAGAAAGCTGGTCCATGTGGCTCTGTTCACAAACACAACCCACAGAGCACCAGGACAGCAACAGCAACACAATTAGACCAAACCAAATCATGCCAAACAAAAATAATTATTTCGCAAATTGGAAAAACAGAGCAAACTAGAATGCTATTTTGCCCTAAACAGAGAGCATACAGTGCCAGAATACCTGACCACTGTGACGGACCCAAACTTAAGGAAAGCTTTGACTATGTACAGACTCGGTGAGCATAGCCTTGCTATTGAGAAAGGTCGCCGTAGGCAGACATGGCTCTCAAGAGAAGACAGGCTATGTGCTCACTGCCCACAAAATGAGGTGGAAACTGAGCTGCACTATATACAACATTGTATATATATAATATGACATTTGAAATGTCTTTATTATTTTGGAACTTCTGTGAGTGTAATGTTTCCTGTTCATTTTTATTGTTTATTTCACTTCTGTATATTATCTACCTCACTTGCTTTGGCAATGTTAACATAGGTTTCCCATGCCAATATAGCACATTGAATTGAGAGAGTTACAGAGTGGTCACACAGCTGAACCAAAGGCTGTTGGGGGCAGAGCGGTGTCGGACAGTCATCAGGCCCAGACCAGAGCGGTGTCGGACAGTCATCAGGCCCAGACCAGAGCGGTGTCGGACAGTCATCAGGCCCAGACCAGAGAGGTGTCGGACAGTCATCAGGCCCAGACCAGAGAGGTGTCGGACAGTCATCAGGCCCAGACCAGAGAGGTGTCGGACAGTCATCAGGCCCAGACCAGAGAGGTGTCGGACAGTCATCAGGCCCAGACCAGAGAGGTGTCGGACAGTCATCAGGCCCAGACCAGAGAGGTGTCGGACAGTCATCAGGCCCAGACCAGAGAGGTGTCGGACAGTCATCAGGTCCAGACCAGAGGTGTCGGACAGTCATCAGGCCCAGACCAGAGAGGTGTCGGACAGTCATCAGGCCCAGACCAGAGAGGTGTCGGACAGTCATCAGGCCCAGACCAGAGAGGTGTCGGACAGTCATCAGGCCCAGACCAGAGAGGTGTCGGACAGTCATCAGGCCCAGACCAGAGAGGTGTCGGACAGTCATCAGGCCCAGACCAGAGAGGTGTCGGACAGTCATCAGGCCCAGACCAGAGTCAGGTTGTGGTATCAAGGGAAGACAGACATTTGTGTAAATGTCAAATATGTTGTTTCTTTGTGGAAACAAGAGACGGATAAACACCAACATAATTAAGCAAAAAAAAAATACTGAGCATAATGAAAAGGTATTGTTGCAGACGATGGACAAGAACAACATACGTCATGACATTTAGAAAGGCTGAATGAAGGAATAGGTGAAACACTACTGTCTGACCCTTCAATGGTGTCAATGACAATAGAACAGAACACAAACTCCATCTCCATGGTTACAACAATGAAACGACCTGCTCCATTTGGATTAGTAATGTCATTAACCAATGATCTAAGAGCAAGGCCCTTTTCTCCCCATTTCAACTGGACAGGAGGACCTTTAAATAACTGACATTTCAGGGTAGTGGAGTTGTTGCCGGGGAGAAAAACTGGACAAGGTTTTAATTTTTTCAAGTCATCCGGCAAAAGTTAACTGATGAGAAGGAGGCTGCTCAGGGCCTCCTGAGAGTGAATCACCAGCCACCGCTGCCGTCACACACACAGCTGAGTCAGGAAGAGAGATGGAGCTGCTGTCCGCTTTAGGACAGACAGACAGAGAGACAGACCGCCCGCCCCACAGAGTACCCCCCTAGCAGACCACCAGAGTCCCCCTAGCAGACCACCAGAGTCCCCCTAGCAGACCACCAGAGTCCCCCTAGCAGACCACCAGAGTCCCCCTAGCAGACCACCAGAGTCCCCCTAGCAGACCACCAGAGTCCCCCTAGCAGACCACCAGAGTCCCCCCTAGCAGACCACCAGAGTCCCCCTAGCAGACCACCAGAGTCCCCCTAGCAGACCACCAGAGTCCCCCTAGCAGACCACCAGAGTCCCCCCTAGCAGACCACCAGAGTCCCCCTAGCAGACCACCAGAGTCCCCCTAGCAGACCACCCATGCCAAAGAACACAAAGGTAACCTGTCTAAATGATTGGCTCACTTCAACACCATCATCCCAGAAACCCTGGACCATCTCCACTTCCCATGACGTAATCTCTATTGCACTCCACAATGCCCTTTCACACCTACGTGAGAATGCTGTTCATTGACTACAGCTCAGCGTTCAACACCATAGTGCCCTCAAAGCTCATCACTAAGCTAAGGATCCTGGGACTAAACACCTCCCTCTGCAACTGGATCCTGGACTTCCTGACGGGCCGCCCACAGGTGGTAAGGGTAGGTAACACATCCGCCACGCTGATCCTCAACACAGGGGCCCCTCAGGGGTGCGTGCTCAGTAGAGGTCGACCGATTAAATGGAATGGCCGATTAATTAAAGCCGATTTCATGTTTTCATAACAATCGGAAATCGTCATTTTTGGACACCGATTATTTTTTTTTTACACCTTTATTTAATCTGTATTTAAACGAGGCAAGTCAGTTAAGAACATATTCTTATTTTCAATGACTGCCTAGGAACGGTGGGTTAACTGCCTCGTTCAGGGGCAGAGATTACAGATTTTCACCTTGTCAGCTCGGGGATCCAATCTTGCTACCTTACAGTTAACTAGTCCAACGCAATAACGACCTGCCTCTCTCTCGTTGCAGGAGACTGCCTGTTAAGCGAATACAGTTAGCCAAGGTAAGTTGCTAGCTAGCATTAAACTTATAAAAATCAATCATAAATCACTAGTTAACTACACATGGTTGATGATATTACCAGATATTATCTAGCGTGTCCTGCGTTGCGTATAATCTGACTGAGCATACAAGTATCTGACTGAGCGGTGGAAGGCAGCAGCAGGCGTGTAAACATTCATTCAAACTGCAGTTTCGTGCGTTTTGCCAGCAGCTCTTCGTTGTGCGTCAAGCATTGCGCTGTTTATGACTTCAAACCTATCAACTCCCGAGATGAGGCTGGTGTAACCAATGTGAAATGGCTGGCTATTTAGTGCGCGCTAATAGCGTTTCAAACTTCACTCGCTCTGAGACTTGGAGTAGTTGTTCCCCTTGCTCTGCATGGGTAACGCTGCTTCGAGGGTGGCTGTTGTCGCTGTGTTACTGGTTCGAGCCCAGGGAGGAGCGAGGAGAGGGACAGAAGCTATACTGTTACACTGGCAATACTAAAGTGCCTATAAGAACATCCAATAGTCAAAGGTTAATGAAATACAAATGGTACACAAATGGTATAGAGAGAAAGAGTCCTATAATAACTACAACCTAAAACTTCTTACCTGTGAATATTGAAGACTCATGTTAAAAGGAATCACCAGCTTTCATATGTTCTCATGTTCTGAGCAAGGAACTTAAACGTTAGCTTTCTTACATGAAACATATTGCACTTTTACTTTCTTCTTCAACACTTTATTTTTGCATTATTTTAACCAAATTGAACATGTTTAATTCGTTATTTGAGGCTAAATTGATTTTATTGATGTATTATATTAAGTTAAATAAGTGTTCATTCAGTATTGTTGTAATTGTCATTATTACAAAAAATATATATAAATCAGCTTTTTTGGTACTCCAATAAATTGGCATTGAAAAATCATAATCGGTCGACCTCTAATGCTGAGTCCCCTCCTGTACTCCCTGTTCACCCACGACTGCGTGGCCAAACACGACTCCAACACCATCATTGAGTTCGCCGACGACACAACGGTGGAAGGCCTGATTACCAACAACGATGAGACATCCTATTGGGAGGAGGTCAGGCCAGGACAACAACAACAACAACAACAACAACAACAACAACAACAACAACCTCTCCCTCTCCGGCAAGACAAAGGAGCTGATAGTGGACTACAGGAAAAGGTGGGCCGAACAGGCTCCTATTAACATTGACGGGGCTGTGTTGGAGCGGGTCGAGAGTTTCAGGTTCTTTGGTGTCCACATCACCAACAAACTATCATGGTCCAAACACACCAACCCCCCTCAGGAGACTGAGAAGATTTGGCACGGGCCCTCAGATCCTCAAAAAGTCTTACAGAATCTTGACTGGCTGCATCCCCGCTTGGAATGGCAACTGCTTATTTGACCACAATCAAAATGGCTACCCGGACTACCTGCAATTATCCATTGTTGCATTAACTCTTTTGCACTGACTCTTCACACACACTGCTGCTACTGTCTATCCTGTTGCCTAGTCACTTTACCCCCACCTACATGAACATATCTATCTCAATTACCTCCAACCCCTACACACCAACTTGGTACTGGTACTCCCTGTATATAGCCATGTTATTACCTACTTCCTGTATATAGCCATGTTATTTCCTACTTCCTGTATATAACCCTGTCATTGTCTATTTTATCTTATCTTTAACTCTGCATTGTTTGAAGAGGACCCGTAAGTAAGCATTTCACTATTCGTCTACACCTGTTGTCTACAAAGCAGAGGGAGAGACGGAGGGAGGTAGGGAGGGAGAGACTGAGAGGAGGGAGGTAGGGAGGGAGAGAGATGGAGAGACGGGAGGTAGGGAGGGAGGGAGGGAGGGAGGGAGGGAGGGAGGGAGGGAGAGACGGAGGGAGGGAGGGAGAGACGGAGGGAGGTAGGGAGGGAGGTAGGGAGGGAGGTAGGGAGGGAGGTAGGGAGGGAGGGAGGGAGGGAGGGAGGGAGGGAGGGAGGGAGGGAGGGAGGGAGGGAGGGAGGGAGGGAGGGAGGGAGGGAGGGAGGGAGGGAGGGAGGGAGGGAGGGAGGGAGAGACGGAGGGAGGGAGGTAGGGAGAGACGGAGGGAGGTAGGGAGGTAGGGAGGGAGAGACGGAGGGAGGTAGGGAGGGAGGGAGGTAGAGGAGGTAGGGAGGGAGAGACGGAGGGAGGTAGGGAGGGGGAGGGACGGAGGGAGGTAGGGAGGGAGAGACGGAGGGAGGTAGGGAGGGAGAGACGGAGGGAGGTAGGGAGGGAGAGACGGAGGGAGGTAGGGAGGGAGAGACGGAGGGAGGTAGGGAGGGAGAGACGGAGGGAGGTAGGGAGGGAGAGACGGAGGGAGGAGGGAGAGACGGGAGGAGGGAGAGAGGGAGGGAGAGACGGAGGGAGGTAGGGAGGGAGAGACGGAGGGAGGTAGGGAGGGAGAGACGGAGGGAGGTAGGGAGGGAGAGACGGAGGGAGGTAGGGAGGGAGAGACGGAGGGAGGTAGGGAGGGAGAGACGGAGGGAGGTAGGGAGGGAGAGACGGAGGGAGGTAGGGAGGGAGAGACGGAGGGAGGTAGGGAGGGAGAGACGGAGGGAGGTAGGGAGGGAGAGACGGAGGGAGGTAGGGAGGGAGAGACGGAGGGAGAGACGGAGGGAGGGAGGGAGGGAGGAGGGAGGGAGGGAGGGACGGAGGGAGGGAGGGAGGGAGGGAGGGAGGGAGACGGAGGGAGGGAGGGAGAGACGGAGGGAGGGAGGGAGAGACGGAGGGAGGGAGGGAGAGACGGAGGGAGGGAGGGAGAGAGACGGAGGGAGGGAGGGAGAGACGGAGGGAGGGAGGGAGAGGGAGGGAGGGAGGGAGGGAGGGAGAGACGGAGGGAGGGAGGGAGAGACGGAGGGAGGGAGGGAGAGACGGAGGGAGGGAGGGAGAGACGGAGGGAGGGAGGGAGAGAGACGGAGGGAGGGAGGGAGAGACGGAGGGAGATAGGGAGGGAGAGACGGAGGGAGATAGGGAGGGAGAGACGGAGGGAGATAGGGAGGGAGAGACGGAGGGAGATAGGGAGGGAGAGACGGAGGGAGATAGGGAGGGAGAGACGGAGGGAGATAGGGAGGGAGATAGGGAGGGAGAGACGGAGGGAGAGACGGAGGGAGAGACGGAGGGAGAGACGGAGGGAGAGACGGAGGGAGAGACGGAGGGAGAGACGGAGGGAGAGACGGAGGGAGAGACGGAGGGAGAGAGGGAGGGAGAGACGGAGGGAGAGACGGAGGGAGGGAGAGACGGAGGGAGAGACGGAGGGAGAGATAGGAGGGAGACGGAGGGAGATAGGGAGGGAGAGATAGGAGGGAGAGACGGAGGGAGATAGGGAGGGAGATAGGGAGGGAGATAGGGAGGGAGAGACGGAGGGAGATAGGGAGGGAGAGACGGAGGGAGATAGGGAGGGAGAGAGATAGGGAGGGAGATAGGGAGGGAGATAGGGGGAGGGAGATAGGGAGGGAGATAGGGAGGGAGATAGGGAGGGAGATAGGGAGGAGGGAGGGAGACGGAGGGAGGGAGGGAGACGGAGGGAGGGAGAGAGGAGGGAGGGAGAGACGGAGGGAGGGAGAGACGGAGGGAGGGAGAGACGGAGGGAGGGAGATAGGGAGGGAGATAGGGAGGGAGATAGGGAGGGGAGATAGGGAGGGAGATAGGGAGGGGAGGGAGATAGGGAGGGAGGGAGAGACGGAGGGAGGGAGAGACGGAGGGAGGGAGAGACGGAGGGAGGGAGAGACGGAGGGAGGGAGAGACGGAGGGAGGGGGAGAGACGGAGGGAGGTAGGGGGAGGGAGAGACGGAGGGAGGTAGGGAGGGAGAGACGGAGGGAGGTAGGGAGGGAGAGACGGAGGGAGGTAGGGAGGGAGAGACGGAGGGAGGTAGGGAGGGAGAGACGGAGGGAGGTAGGGAGGGAGAGACGGAGGGAGGTAGGGAGGGAGAGACGGAGGGAGGTAGGGAGGGAGAGACGGAGGGAGGTAGGGAGGGAGAGACGGAGGGAGGTAGGGAGGGAGAGACGGAGGGAGGTAGGGAGGGAGAGACGGAGGGAGGTAGGGAGGGAGAGACGGAGGGAGGTAGGGAGGGAGAGACGGAGGGAGGTAGGGAGGGAGAGACGGAGGGAGGTAGGGAGGGAGAGACGGAGGGAGGGAGAGACGGAGGGAGGGAGAGACGGAGGGAGGGAGAGACGGAGGGAGGGAGAGACGGAGGGAGGGAGAGACGGAGGGAGGGAGAGACGGAGGGAGGGAGAGACGGAGGGAGGGAGAGACGGAGGGAGGGAGAGACGGAGGGAGATAGGGAGGGAGAGACGGAGGGAGGTAGGGAGGGAGAGACGGAGGGAGGTAGGGAGGGAGAGACGGAGGGAGGTAGGGAGAGGAACTGAAAGCAGACTAAATGGTGATGAGCGCTGACAGGCAATGTTCTGAGTGTTGATGTAGTGGCATAGGAAACCTTGACCATGAGAGATGAGAGATGAGAGGGGGTGAGGAGGGAAGGAGAGGAGAGAGGGGGATGTCGGGAATACAAGGACACATCACTCTTCATCACAGTCGTCCCTCCTGCCTCCACCGGCTGCTGCCGCAGCTGCAGGGCAATTACCCATCCACCCCACACCACACCACACCAGGCTAGAGAGCCTGACCGATTTATCGGTGGCCCGATATTATCCTTTTACCCACGTATTTGTATCAGCTTTTTCAATCCACCGAACAAGGACCGATGTAAGACGCAGAGAAAACACTTGAGGAAACGAGCCGTTCTTCATAGAATAGGACTTTATTTGTCCTGGAGAGGTAAGCCTGGAGAGGTAAGCCTGGAGAGGTAAGCCTGGAGAGGTAAGCCTGGAGAGGTAAGCCTGGAGAGGTAAGCCTGGAGAGGTAAGCCTGGAGAGGTAAGCCTGGAGAGGTAAGCCTGGAGAGCCATCTTGCCTTGGCACTCTACAGCAAGACTGGACACAATCAGCCCAACACATCTATACAGCATTGATGTATGGGCTGTTATTTGTCAGGGACTGGTCCAAATTCAAGATTCACCACCCACATCTATCCAGCTAACTAGCTGTGTGAGTGTACTTGATGCCATTCACCGCGGGTGAGTGCATTACGGAATCTTTGCGACATCGCTACACTAAACCTCGCCCCTCGGGGTAACTCGAACCTCGAACCTCAATCCTCACCTAACCCTCACCTCAACCCTCACCTAACTCGAACTTTAACCCTTACCGTAGCGAAAACACAGCTAAAACACCAATACATTTCAACTACGAGAATTCAGCAGCTACAGCCCCACAACAACCCATGAAAACACAGCTAAAACACCAATACATTGAAAATATGTCTTCAGAGGAAAGTTTATTCCTGGAATGAGCGCGGTTTATTCTCCTTTCACGAGACTAACACCATGAGTCCTAAATATTATGCGGTGCTTAAATGAATGTTCTTTCAGCATCTTAGTAGGCAGTATTAAACACAATCTATAAAGATTTTTTAAATGTTTTCTGTTATGTTTTATTACAGCTATAAAATTGGACCTATCAGTAGACACAGTATATTGGTTATCAGTGAAGATTTCCGCTTTAAAATCAGATACAAAAATCACATATCAGTCGGGCGCCACACCTCAGCAGGGGTCTGGGTTATACTGTATCCAACTAACACACACACCTCACCAGGGTTATACTGTATCCAACTAACACACACACCTCACCAGGGTTATACTGTATCCAACTAACACACACACCTCACCAGGGTTATACTGTATCCAACTAACACACACACACCTCACCAGGGTTATACTGTATCCAACTAACACACACACACCTCACCAGGGTTATACTGTATCCAACTAACACACACACACCTCACCAGGGTTATACTGTATCCAACTAACACACACACACACCTCACCAGGGTTATACTGTATCCAACTAACAACACACACACACCTCACCAGGGTTATACTGTATCCAACTAACACACACACCTCACCAGGGTTATACTGTATCCAACTAACACACACACACCTCACCAGGGTTATACTGTATCCAACTAACACACACACCTCACCAGGGTTATACTGTATCCAACTAACACACACACACCTCACCAGGGTTATACTGTATCCAACTAACACACACACACACCTCACCAGGGTTATACTGTATCCAACTAACACACACACACACACACCTCACCAGGGTTATACTGTATCCAACTAACACACACACACACACCTCACCAGGGTTATACTGTATCCAACTAACACACACACACACACACCTCACCAGGGTTATACTGTATCCAACTAACACACACACACACACACCTCACCAGGGTTATACTGTATCCAACTAACACACACACACACCTCACCAGGGTTATACTGTATCCAACTAACACACACACACACACACCTCACCAGGGTTATACTGTATCCAACTAACACACACACACCTCACCAGGGTTATACTGTATCCAACTAACACACACACCTCACCAGGGTTATACTGTATCCAACTAACACACACACACCTCACCAGGGTTATACTGTATCCAACTAACACACACACACACACACCTCACTAGGGTTATACTGTATCCAACTAACACACACACACACCTCAGCAGGGCCTGGGTTATACTGTATCCAACTAACACACACACCTCACCAGGGTTATACTGTATCCAACTAACACACACACCTCAGCAGGGACCAGGGTTATACTGTATCCAGCTAACACACACACCTCAGCAGGGTTATACTGTATCTAACTAACACACACACCTCAGCAGGGTTATACTGTATCCAACTAACACACACACCTCACCAGGGTTATACTGTATCCAACTAACACACACACACACACACCTCACCAGGGTTATACTGTATCCAACTAACACACACACACCTCACCAGGGTTATACTGTATCCAACTAACACACACACACCTCACCAGGGTTATACTGTATCCAACTAACACACACACCTCACCAGGGTTATACTGTATCCAGCTAACACACACACACACACACCTCACCAGGGTTATACTGTATCCAGCTAACACACACACACTCACCAGGGTTATACTGTATCCAGCTAACACACACACACACACACACACACACACCTCACCAGGGTTATACTGTATCCAGCTAACACACACACACACACACACCTCACCAGGGTTATACTGTATCCAACTAACACACACACACACACACACACACACACACACCTCACCAGGGTTATACTGTATCCAACTAACACACACACACACACACCTCACCAGGGTTATACTGTATCCAACTAACACACACACACACACACCTCACCAGGGTTATACTGTATCCAACTAACACACACACACCTCACCAGGGTTATACTGTATCCAACTAACACACACACCTCACCAGGGTTATACTGTATCCAACTAACACACACACACCTCACCAGGGTTATACTGTATCCAACTAACACACACACACACACACACACACACCTCACTAGGGTTATACTGTATCCAACTAACACACACACACACCTCAGCAGGGGCCTGGGTTATACTGTATCCAACTAACACACACACCTCACCAGGGTTATACTGTATCCAACTAACACACACACCTCAGCAGGGACCAGGGTTATACTGTATCCAGCTAACACACACACCTCAGCAGGGTTATACTGTATCTAACTAACACACACACCTCAGCAGGGTTATACTGTATCCAACTAACACACACACCTCACCAGGGTTATACTGTATCCAACTAACACACACACACACCTCACCAGGGTTATACTGTATCCAACTAACACACACACACCTCACCAGGGTTATACTGTATCCAACTAACACACACACACTCACCAGGGTTATACTGTATCCAACTAACACACACACCTCACCAGGGTTATACTGTATCCAGCTAACACACACACACACCTCACCAGGGTTATACTGTATCCAGCTAACACACACACACACACCTCACCAGGGTTATACTGTATCCAGCTAACACACACACACACACACACACACACACACACCTCACCAGGGTTATACTGTATCCAGCTAACACACACACACACACACACACACAGGGTTATACTGTATCCAACAACACACACACACACACACACACACACACACACCAGGGTTATACTGTATCTAAGAGCAGGGGCTAGACAGACAGTGGGAAGTGTATGGGTGAAATACAGAGAGCCTTTAACAACACAGGAGAAGACTGCTGCTCAGGGTCATGTTTATCAACCAATCAGCTTGGATGTTGGATGTACTAAGGAGGACGAGGAGGAGCCAGACAGGCACAGGTAACTCCCCAACGGGGATTATGGATCCCTCCATCCCGCCAGCCTCTCTCTCTCTCTCTCTCTCTCACATTATCAATGAAATGTCCCGCTCCTTAAGTATCGACGTGCTTTAAAGCAGCTGCATAACTAAACAGGTCATTAAGAGCAGAAGAGACACCTTTACTTACAGTGTGGACCAGTCTCATGTAATGGACATCAAGTTGGTACCTGTCATTCAGACAGACACAGACAGGATAGGAGAATACAAGGCTGCTTGAGGGTGGGGGGATAGATGGATGGAGGCTGTGTGGGTGTCTGTGTGTGTGTGTGTGTGTGTGTTTGTGTGACAGGCCTCTCCACTTTTGTTAAGAAGAAGCAGGAGGCATCATTGAGTGAGATCAGAGGGCAGGACTAGAATCAACGATCACTCTGAGGCCTCACCTCCCTACGCTGGAAAATCCACTACAGTCTTTCTTTAATAAATCATTTAAAAAAAGGGATAACAGTCCCACCCACAAGAAAATACACGAATGAAAGAGTGAGGAGTGGGGAGGAGAAATCAAAAACAAAACTCCCTTCACCTCTACATGTGTGAATAGTACTCACACTGCAGTTCTCAGGTGGGACCAGGATCTGTGTGATCTCTCCCCCGTGGACACAGAAGACGTGCTTCATCTCCCCAGTGAAGATGTCCCAGACGATGACGCTGAAGTCCACACCGCCGGAGACCAGGGAGCGCTGGTCGTAGCGAGGGGACACCTGGTGGGGGTACAGCAGGCACGTCACTTTGTTACGGTGACCCCGCAGGGTGCGGTGAGGGGGCCAACCTGGGAACGAGAGAAGACTCTTTTTTTTATAATGTTGTACATGCTCTTATCCAGAGATTCAATCTGTGGTAAAACAATCACCCCCCACCCCCCCATCTAATACTGTAGACCCTGATGAAACAAACCTTAGGAACCACAAGATATATGGGCTGCAGGATACGACTACAGGCTATTGATTATTTGAGAAAGTGGCAAATAAAATATATTGCGCTCTGTTCCTCGCCTCAGGCTGCACAAACTGTTCTCTCAGCAAGTGATCATATTTTCACCCATCAATCAGACTATCCTCAATTTAATCAAGCCTTACCAAATATGTAAAGATGAGTTTTGATTTGAGAAAGGCCCATTATTAACGGGCAGGAACACCTGTTATGTGTATACACTGGAATAGAGAATGGAGACCACTTCCCCTCGGGGAATGTTTTGTAACTCCTATTGGGAAGGTTTACTCTGGTCATTTTGGCTGCGCGACAAGTGATATTAAACCCAAACTCTGTATGCCATGGACTCTCCAACCGTGTTTTTGCAGCGACCCAGTGAATTGTTTGGGAAACCAAGTTAAATCTGTTTGGGAACATAACACAGTGAAAATGCCTTTCACAAGAAAACACATTTCATTAAAAACTGTTGACAGCCCCTCTCTCTCTCCACGCGCTGGAGAAAGCAGTGAGAGAGGAGATGGAAACGCTCAGTGATAATCTCATGTGCCAGACTATTAATAACTATGAATATATAAACAAAAAAGCCCCCATTACCAGGCTATTCAAATTCACTATAATTGTAGGCAAATCATTACGTGTAATTTAGGCTAGACCAAATCATAACGTGTAATTTAGGCTAGACCAAATCATAACGTGTAATTTAGGCTAGACCAAATCATAACGTGTAATTTAGGCTAGACCAAATCATAACGTGTAATTTAGGCTAGACCAAATCATAATGTTTAATTTAGGCTAGACCAATTGACGCACCAAAGATACCTTAAAACCACTCACACACTTTTCCGCCAGCTGTTTACTATGTATTGTATAAGGTCACAATAATTATTTTAAAATTCAGGATTTTTGGGGGGAGCTTGGCCTCTTATATATATATATATATATACACACACACACGTTTATGCATGAACTCATCCCCTTAGAAAGCACTGTCCATTTCATTGTGTTTGGTTTCGAAACAACCACCACCACAAACCCAAGTTTTCACACTCAGTTTCAACCACAGAGGTGACTTAAAAACACACACTGTTTTGATGAGTGTTTGATGTGATTTCTGAATGCATTTGCATTCGAAAAGAGCCCTGAGTACCAGGCCATTCGAACCTGATGGAGGGACAATAGAGCCCTGAGTACCAGGCCATTAGGACCTGATGGAGGGACAATAGAGCCCTGAGTACCAGGCCATTAGGACCTGATGGAGGGACAATAGAGCCCTGAGTACCAGGCCATTCGAACCTGATGGAGGGACAATAGAGCCCTGACTACCAGGCCATTAGGACCTGATGGAGGGGCAATAGAGCCCTGAGTACCAGGCCAATAGTGACCTGATGGAGGGACAATAGAGCCCTGAGTACCAGACCATTAGGACCTGATGGAGGAACAATAGATCCCTGAGTACCAGGCCATTCGAACCTGATGGAGGGACAATAGATCCCTGAGTACCAGGCCATGAGGACCTGATGGAGGCACAATAGATCCCTGAGTACCAGGCCATGAGGACCTGATGGAGGGACAATAGATCCCTGAGTACCAGGCCATTAGGACCTGATGGAGGGACAATAGATCCCTGAGTACCAGGCCATTAGGACCTGATGGAGGCACAATAGATCCCTGAGTACCAGGCCATTAGGACCTGATGGAGGGACAATAGATCCCTGAGTACCAGGCCATTAGGACCTGATGGAGGGACAATAGAGCCCTGAGTACCAGGCCATTAGGACCTGATGGAGGGACAATAGATCCCTGAGTACCAGGCCATTAGGACCTGATGGAGGCACAATAGATCCCGAGTACCAGGCCATTCAGGACCTGATGGAGGGACAATAGATCCCTGAGTACCAGGCCATTAGGACCTGATGGAGGGACAATCCCAGAGCCCTGAGTACCAGGCCATGAGGACCTGATGGAGGGACAAACTAGAGCCCTGAGTACCAGGCCATTCCCCTGACCTGATGGTTGTTTAACAAGCTGGGTACTACTCACACATGTCCAGAGTGATTAAAAGGAGGTTACCCATGACCCTTGGTCACCCACACTGGAATTTGTCTGCGGTCATGACTCATGACTGCCCCTGACCCACAATACAACCGCCGCAACAGTCTTAGACCCACCTTTCCTTTTTCCCCTTTCCCACCCCCTTGACCCACAGACCTCAACCACACTCTCCCCTGACCTCAACCACACTCTCCCCTGACCTCAACCACACTCTCCCTCACCTCTCCGCAGCATGTGTTCTCCCTGCAGCAGCTGTACGATGGCGGTCTGTGTGGCAGGGACCAGGATGATGCTTCCGTCCTCTCTGCCACACACCAGCCTGCCCTGGGAGGGGATGTAGACGCTGGCCGTCACCTTGATGGGCTCCTCCGACCCGGGCGTCACACTCAGCTGGTCTATGATGCCCGCCGACAGGGGAGCCAGCTTGTCAAAGGCCTCCTGGAGGGAGATGGTGGAGGACACTTGGAGCTCTGAGTGTCAGGGGAAGTAGATAACAACAGTATTAACTACGTATAGACCCAAAACAGACACATCTATCCAACCTGACTTACACCAGACATGGGCCTTTGCTTAGTGCCATTGCATAGTCATGAAGATGAATCATGAGGAATGTACTTCACATGCACTGGAAGGATTTCACTGGTTTTTGCCAGCTGATGGCATAAAAGCCATCTAATTCTCACCCACAGCGTCAATACAGACTTGGGACACTTACGCCACCTAGTGGACTAAATGGTACCTGCTGCGGTGGAGAGGGGCTGCAGGGGCGAGGTGTCTGGGATGCTCCAGAGGGTGAGGCGTCCGGCTGAATCTCCCTGGACCAGCAGCTTGTGGAAGGGCTCCCGACGGCCGTAGAAGAACCGTGTCACCGGGGGACAGATGAGGAGCTGGAACACGGAATACAGAACGTTAGAAGATGAAAATAGTGTTCTAGAATGTGAACACTAGTATGTCTGTCTGTATATCTCTGCGTTCAGGGCCATGTCTACGGCAGGACTTTACTGTCTCTGGCAAAGCACAGTACCATGTGACATACATACAGGAGACACCTACACCGTCCTATAGCCATGCCAAAACCATGATTTGTGTGGTGTGATAAATGGTCTAGTCTTAACGATAATTATTTCATAACAACTACAGGGTTTGTATTGAAGGATAGTAAATGGTGAGAATGAAAGCAGGACAGCAGACTGTAGTCTTGTTGTAACATGGATCTAAAAACTCCAGAATATTATATTCTGCTCTGTACAAGAAGGGGAAGCCGGCCTTGCAGGGGACATGATCTCATGCCATGGGAGCATTGGGATGTGCTCTTATTAACGTTTAGCACTAGAAAACACCACTGTGATATAAAGAGGACGCCAAGCTAGAAGAACTGACCGCTTCCTCAACTACCAACAGGGTTACCTACAGTACAACACACCCCCCCATACTAAAATACCCCCGAACTCAGTTCTCTGGACAGCAAGGCACTGAATCATCAGGATACAAACCAGCTAGCTAGACACAATAAATTGTTGAGGCAGAACACTGGTGCCATGAACAACATATGAGACTTGGGATCTGTTTTTATTTGTCTACCTAACAGATGTAGCAGGACTGAATATCCATAGTTATGCATGTTGGTTAATGGTCCTTCATTAACTGACCCTTTGCCTAATAAAACTAATTGCACCCTGGTCTAAAGTAGGGCACTACGTAGGGAATACGGCTCTGGTCAGAAGTAGGGCACTACATACGGAATAGGGTGCCATAGGGCTCTGGTCTAAAGTAGGGCACTACGTAGGGAATAGGGTGCCATAGGGCTCTGGTTTAAAGATGGGCACTATGTAGGGAATAGTGTGCCATTTGGGACGCAAACTTTGATCTTTCGTTTGACCCATTTACACAGCTATAATTGTGTTCCTGACTGCAGTAGAAAAAAGGCACAGTGGTAACCAACCTAACGACAACCTAACGACCTGGCAACCTGCCCGCTGACCCCATTTCCAGGAAGTCCTAGTTAATGTGATTGTCACGGTAACAGAAAAAGATGGGATGGAACCGGATCCCTGTAATGTCTAATGGAGGAGACACTCTGTGGCCAGGTTGTCAGGTAGTCAGGCACCTAATATGAGGTTGCTAGATGTTGAGGTAGATGCTCAGACTACAGTCGATTGACTTGACACTGTCTGAGAAACAAAACAAGGTAGTTAAATGAAGAACTTGGTAAAAAAAAAAAAGAACTAACCTTAAAATAAAATGTCCATCAGAAGTTTACATGGAAATCAGCGGACTGAACAATAAACGTAGCATGTATGAAATTCCTTACTGTTTACCATATGTCAAATCTGTACGTTGACAGGCTTATACAGAAGTCGGATCTTAATTTGACCTCGTTCGTCACACGAGGAAAATAATAAATCCTGCAGCAGGAATGTTTGAATATATTTAGAATGGCCACCAGGTGGCAGCAGGAAGCGGTGTTTGTATACCATGCAGTACTAAACTCAGCAAAAAAAGAAAGATCCCTTTTTCAGGACCCTCTCTTTCAAAGATAATTTGTAAAATAAGTTCACAGACTCTTCATTGTTAAGGGTTTAAAACACTTTCCTATGCTTGTTCAATGAACCATAAGCAATTAATGAACATGCACCTGTGGAATGGTCGATAAGACACGAACAGCTTACAGACGGTAGGCAATTAAGGTCACAGTTATGAAAACTTAGGACACTAAAGAGGCCTTTCTACTGACCCTGAAAAACAAAAAATAAATCAGCTCATCTGCGTGAACGTGCCTTAGGCATGCTGCAAGGAGGCATGAGGACTGCAGGTGTGGCCAGGGCAAGAAATTGCAATGTCCGTACTGTGAGACGCCTAAGACAGCGCTACAAGGAGAAAGGATGGACAGCTGATCGTCCTCGCAGTGGCAGACCACGTGTAACAACACCTGCACAGGATCGGTACATCCAAACATCCCACCTGTGGGACAGGTACAGGATGGCAGTAACAACTGCCCAAGTTATACCAGGAACGCACAATCCCTCCATCAGTGCTGAGACTGTCCGCAATAGGCTGAGAGAGGCTGGACTGAGGGCTTCTAAGCCTGTTGTAAGGCAGGTCCTCACCAGACATCACCGGCAACAATGTCGCCTATGGGCACAAACCCACCGTCGCTGGACCAGACAGGACTGGCAAAACGTGCTCTTCACTGACGAGTCGCGGTTTTGTCTCACCAGGGGTGATGGTCGGATTTGCGTTTATCGTCAAAGGAATGAGCGATACGTCGAGGACTGTACTCTGGAACGGGATCGATTTGGTGGTGGAGGGTCCGTCATGGTCTGGGACGGTGTGTCACAGCATCATCGGACTGAGCTTGTTGTCATTGCAGGCAATCTCAACGCTGTGTGTTACAGGGAAGACATCCTCCTCCCTCATGTGGTACCTTTCCTGCAGGCTCATCCTGACATGACCCTCCAGCATGACAATACCATCAGCCATACTGCTCGTTCTGTGTGTGTTTTCGTACAAGACAGGAATGCCAATGTTCTGCCGTGACCAGAGAAGAACGCGGATCTCAATCCCATTGAGCACATCTGGGACCTGTTGGATCGGAGGGTGAGGGTTAGGGCCATTCCCCCAGAAATGTCCGGGAACTTGCAGGTGCCTTGGAGGAAGAGTGGGGTAACATCTCACAGCAAGAACTGGCAAATCTGGTGCAGTCCATGAGGAGGAGATGTACTGCAGTACTTAATGCAGCTGGTGGCAACCAGATACTGACTGTTACTTTTGACTGTTACTTTTGACCCCCCCCCTTTGTTCAGGGACACATTATTCCATTTCTGTCAGTCACATGTCTGTGGAACTTGTTAAGTTTGTGTCTGTTGTTGAATCTTATGTCGGAACTCGGAATTCCAAGTCGGAAACTTTTTCCGACCTGAAGATCACTGACGTCATTATTCGACCTCGAGTTTCCAGTTGTGATGAACGCACTGAAGTCAGAGATAACCGATTTAAGACTTCCCCAGATGATTTGAACGCGGCACTAGTCCTGCTTGTGTAGCCAGCGGACATGAGTTGGTCATGGTCAAGTGATGCGGTAGTCCCGCCTGCAAACTTCAAAACAAGTGTCTGCCCTTGGCTCAAGATGTTGATTGATACTCTGAACCCCGTGGCAGACCCGGGCGGCAGTAACTCACCAGGAATACGACTTCCCTAGAGCAGCTCCATTGTTCACTCTCCCAATTGAACTTATTCCAAAAGCCAACCCAAAACATCGCCGTCCAAGGAGAGGCACTCCAGAACCTTCCGGTTCAACTTAGGAGGCGGGCACAACACCCACCACGTCAGAGTATATTACTCGCTAATATTCAGTATTTGCACAATAAAGTAGACGAGCTCAGGGTGAGGATCTCCTTCCAGTGTTGATGAGCTTAGAGCTTTCTTTCCAGAGAGACATCAGGGCCTGTAACATACTTTGTTTCACGGAAACATGGCTCTCTTGGGATACTCTGTCAGAGTCAGTAAACCCAGCAGGATTCTCAGTACATCACGCAGACAGGAATAAATATCTCTCCGGGAAGAAGAAAGGCGGGGTGTATGTTTCATGATTAACAACTCATAGTGTAATTCTAGGAACATACAGGAACTCAAGTCATTTTGTTCACCCGACCTAGAAAACAATTAAAATAGCAACCATATTATCTCCCAAGAGAACTTTCCTAAGTTATCACCACGGTCGTTTACATCCCACCTCAAGCAGAAACCTCGACGGCCTTAAAAGTTTAAAGCTTCAAGTTCCTCGGCGTACACATCACTGACAAACTGAAATGGTCCAGTCACACAGACAGTGTAGTGAAGGCACAACAGTGCCTCTTCAACCCTCAGGAGGCTGAAGAAATTCAGCAGAGAACATCAAACTTTAACAGATGCACAAATTGTAGTGCCTGCAACAGCAGGGCTCCCCAGAGGGTGGTGCTGTCTTCCCAACGCATCACCGGGGACACACTGCCAGCCCTCCAGGACGCCTACAACATCCGATGTCACAGGAGAGCCAAAAAGATAATCAAGGACAATAAACATCCGAGCCGCTGCCTGTTCACCCCGCTTCCATCCAGAAGGCGAGGTCAGTACAGGTGTATCAAAGCTGGGACCGAGAGATGGAAAAACAGCTTCCTTCTCAAGGCCATCAGACTGTTGAATAGCCATCACTAGCCGGCTACCACCCAGTTACGCAACCCTTCACCTTAGAGGCCACTGCGCTTGTGTCACGAATACCACCGAAGGTGGCTCCCCTTCCTGCGCGGGTGGCGCTCGGCGGGCGTCTTCGCAGGGCTACTAGCTGCCACCGATCCCTTTTTCCTTTTCGTTTGTTTTTGTCTAATTGTTTTCACCTGTTCCTTTGGGATGGGTGTTATTTAAGTTTGATCAGCCCGCTGGTGTTAGTGCTATTTGGTTTGTCACGTTTGGTGATGTATCGTGTTTGTTTTACATAGACAATATTAAACCATGATTCCATGTCATATATATATATATATACACCGCTTTACTCATCTCATATGTATATACCTACATTTCTCATCCTAATATTTATATAATATTATATACACTGCTCAAAAAAAATAAAAGGGAACACTAAAATAACATCCTAGATCTGAATGAATTAAATATTCTTATTATATACTTTTTTCTTTACAAAGTTGAATGTGCTGACAACAAAAATCACACAAAAATGATCAATGGAAATCAAATGTATCAACCCATGGAGGTCTGGATTTGGAGGCACACTCAAAATTAAAGTGGAAAACCACACGACAGGCTGATCCAACTTTGATGTAATGTCCTTAAAACAAGTCAAAATGAGGCTCAGTAGTGTGTGTGGCCTCCACGTGCCTGTATGACCTCCCTACAAGCCTGGGCATGCTCCTGATGAGGTGGGGGATGGTCTCCTGAGGGATCTCCTCCCAGACCTGGATTAAAGCATCCAACTCCTGGACAGTCTGTGGTGCAACGTGGCGTTGGTGGATGGAGCGAGACATGATGTCCCAGATGTGCTCAATTGGATTCAGGTCTGGGGAACGGGCGGACCAGTCCATAGCATCAATGCCTTCCTCTTGCAGGAACTGCTGACACACTCCAGCCACATGAGGTCTAGCATTGTCTTGCATTAGAAGGAACCCAGGGCCAACCGCACCAGCATATGGTCTCACAAGGGGTCTGAGGATCTCATCTCGGTACCTAATGGCAGTCAGGCTACCTCTGGCGAGCACATCGAGGGCTGTGCGGCCCCCCCCAAAGAAATGCCACCCCACACCATGACTGACCCACCGCCAAACCGGTCATGCGGGAGGATGTTGCAGGTAGCAGAACGTTCTCCACAGCGTCTCCAGACTGTCACATGTGCTCAGTGTGAACCTGCTTTCATCTGTGAAGAGCACAGGGCGCCAGTGGCGAATTTGCCAATCTTGGTGTTCTCTGGCAAATGCCAAACGTCCTGCACGGTGTTGGACGTCGGGCCCTCATACCACCCTCATGGAGTCTGTTTCTAACCATTTGAGCAGACACATGCACATTTGTGGCCTGCTGGAGGTCATTTTGCAGGGCTCTGGCAGTGCTCCTCCTGCTCCTCCTGCTCCTCCTTGCACGAAGGCGGCGATAGCGGTCCTGCTGCTGGGTTGTTGCCCTCCTACGGCCTCCATGTCTCCTGATGTACTGGCCTGTCTCCTGGTAGCGCCTCCATGCTCTGGACACTACGCTGACAGACACAGCAAACCTTCTTGCCACAGCTCGCATTGATGTGCCATCCTGGATGAGCTGCACTACCTGAGCCACTTGTGTGGGTTGTAGACTCCGTCTCATGCTACCACTAGAGTGAAAGCACCGCCAGCATTCAAAAGTGACCAAAACATCAGACAGGAAGCATAGGAACTTGAAAGTGGTCTGTTGTCCCCACCTGCAGAACCACTCCTTTATTGGGGGTGTCTTGCTAATTGCCTATAATTTCCACCTGTTGTCTATTCCATTTGCACAACAGCATGTGAAATGTATTGTCAATCAGTGTTGCTTCCTAAGTGGACAGTTTGATTTCACAGAAGTGTGATTGACTTGGAGTCACATTGTGTTGTTTAAGTGTTCCCTTTATTTTTCTTGAGCAGTGTATTTCTTTCAGATGTGTGTATTGTTGTGAATTGTAAGATATTATTGCACTGTTGGAGCCTGGAACACAATTATTTAGTCAGATATTACTGCACTGTTGGAGCCTGGAACACAATTATTTAGTCAGATATTACTGCACTGTTGGAGCCTGGAACACAATTATTTAGTCAGATATTACTGCACTGTTGGAGCCTGGAACACAATTATTTAGTCAGATATTACTGCACTGTTGGAGCCTGGAACACAATTATTTAGTCAGATATTACTGCACTGTTGGAGCCTGGAACACAATTATTTAGTCAGATATTACTGCACTGTTGGAGCCTGGAACACAATTATTTAGTCAGATATTACTGCACTGTTGGAGCCTGGAACACAATTATTTAGTCAGATATTACTGCACTGTTGGAGCCTGGAACACAATTGGAGCCTGGAACACAATTATTTAGTCAGATATTACTGCACTGTTGGAGCCTGGAACACAATTATTTAGTCAGATATTACTGCACTGTTGGAGCCTGGAAACACTATTATTTAGTCAGATATTACTGCACTGTTGGAGCCTGGAACACAATTATTTAGTCAGATATTACTGCACTGTTGGAGCCTGGAACACAATTATTTAGTCAGATATTACTGCACTGTTGGAGCCTGGAACACAATTATTTAGTCAGATATTACTGCACTGTTGGAGCCTGGAACACAAGCATTTTGCTACACCCACAATAACATCTGCTAAATATGTGTATGTGACCAATACAATTTAATTTGAAGGGAACTGAAGGCTACTATTCAGATAGTTTAAATGGAATGGTAATCTGAGGATCTATAACCCCTCACATAGCCTCATATAATGTTAATATAACCCCTCACATAGCCTCATCTAAAGTTAACTCCTGCAGAATGAAGCAGTTGTTGCAGTCAAAATTTGACTCGGGAACAAGAGTGGAGAAATATGATTTATTTCAGCATCTTACCTTTATTTTCCTAGGCAAGTCAGTTTAGAACAAATTCTTATTTTCAATGACGGCCTAGGAACAGTGGGTTAACTGCCTGTTCAGGGACAGAACGACAGATTTTGTACCTTGTCAGCTCGGGGATTTGAACTTGCAACCTTTCGGTTACTAGTCCAATGCTCTAACCACTAGGCTACACTGCCGCCAAATTCTCTTGAGAGAATGACTGCGTGGTCAGGGACTATCTGCAAAGGTGCTCTCTTTATCAGCATCGTCAGAGCTGATAGTATTTCAACCACAATAAATATGCATCCAAGCCAAACTGAAATCTTATCAGAAACATGTTGTTTTCACAGCTTTTAGTTCCCTTAAAACCAGTCGAACTTGGAAATGTTCCAGTTATTGTTGTTGAGTTCATGTATTTTTTTCCCCGGTCCCTAAACTTATTTTCTGTGAGAGAGAAGCAGAAATGAAAGAAAACTGTCAACTCAATTGAGACATTCATTCTATCGATGTATGACATTTTTTTTGGTGAGCAAGGGTTTATTTTGTCTTTTTAGGGCAACAAGTAATGGCAGAGAAGCAGCAAAGTATCTAATTATAGACAAGTTAACTAACAAATAGCCTACAAAAAAAAAAAAGTGCCACACCCATCGGGTCACACAGAAGCACACACACACACGAGAACACACACAAAACTAATCAAAACTAATCAAAGATTGATGTGAAAGATGAACTCAATCCAAAAGATAGTCAAATATAATACAAAAGGTTAAAAGACAAAGGCACTGGAGAATAGAGGGGGACCCAACAGACCTGAGAATGACTAGAGAATAGAGGGGGACCCAACAGACCTGAGAATGACTAGAGAATAGAGGGGGACCCAACAGACCTAAGAATGACTAGAGAATAGAGGGGGACCCAACAGACCTGAGAATGAATGACTAGAGAATAGAGGGGGGGACCCAACAGACCTGAGAATGACTAGAGAATAGAGAGGGGGACCCAACAGACCTGAGAATGACTAGAGAATAGAGAGGGGGACCCAACAGACCTGAGAATGACTAGAGAATAGAGGGGGACCCAACAGACCTGAGAATGACTAGAGAATAGAGGGGGGGGACCCAACAGACCTGAGAATGACTAGAGAATAGAGGGGGGACCCAACAGACCTGAGAATGACTAGAGAATAGAGGGGGACCCAACAGACCTGAGAATGACTAGAGAATAGAGGGGGACCCAACAGACCTGAGAATGACTAGAGAATAGAGGGGGGACCCAACAGACCTGAGAATGACTAGAGAATAGAGAGGGGGACCCAACAGACCTGAGAATGACTAGAGAATAGAGGGGGGGACCTGAGAATGACCCAACAGACCTGAGAATGACTAGAGAATAGACCCAACAGACCTGAGGGGACCCAACAGACCTGAGAATGACTAGAGAATAGAGGGGGGACCCAACAGACCTGAGAATGACTAGAGAATAGAGGGGGACCCAACAGACCTAACCTATAGAATGACTAGAGACCCAACAGACCTGAGAATGACTAGAGAATAGAGGGGGACCTAAGAATGACCCAACAGACCTGAGAATGACTAGAGAATAGAGGGGGGACCCAACAGACCTGAGAATGACTAGAGAATAGAGGGGGACCCAACAGACCTGAGAATGACTAGAGAATAGAGGGGGACCCAACAGACCTGAGAATGACTAGAGAATAGAGGGGGACCCAACAGACCTGAGAATGACTAGAGAATAGAGGGGGACCCAACAGACCTGAGAATGACTAGAGAATAGAGGGGGACCCAACAGACCTGAGAATGACTAGAGAATAGAGGGGGGACCCAACAGACCTGAGAATGACTAGAGAATAGAGGGGGACCCAACAGACCTGAGAATGACTGAGAATAGAGGGGGGGACCCAACAGACCTGAGAATGACTAGAGAATAGAGGGGGGACCCAACAGACCTGAGAATGACTAGAGAATAGAGAGGGGGACCCAACAGACCTGAGAATGACTAGAGAATAGAGAGGGGGACCCAACAGACCTGAGAATGACTAGAGAATAGAGGGGGGACCCAACAGACCTGAGAATGACTAGAGAATAGAGGGGGGGACCCAACAGACCTGAGAATGACTAGAGAATAGAGGGGGACCCAACAGACCTGAGAATGACTAGAGAATAGAGGGGGGGACCCAACAGACCTGAGAATGACTAGAGAATAGAGGGGGACCCAACAGACCTGAGAATGACTAGAGAATAGAGGGGGACCCAACAGACCTGAGAATGACTAGAGAATAGAGGGGACTAGAGAATAGAGGGGGACCCAACAGACCTGAGAATGACTAGAGAATAGAGGGGGGGACCCAACAGACCTGAGAATGACTAGAGAATAGAGGGGGGACCCAACAGACCTGAGAATGACTAGAGAATAGACCCAACAGGGGGGACCCAACAGACCTGAGAATGACTAGAGAATAGAGGGGGACCCAACAGACCTGAGAATGACTAGAGAATAGAGGGGGACCCAACAGACCTGAGAATGACTAGAGAATAGAGGGGGACCCAACAGACCTGAGAATGACTAGAGAATAGAGGGGGGGACCCAACAGACCTGAGAATGACTAGAGAATAGAGGGGGACCCAACAGACCTGAGAATGACTAGAGAATAGAGGGGGGACCCAACAGACCTGAGAATGACTAGAGAATAGAGGGGGGACCCAACAGACCTGAGAATGACTAGAGAATAGAGGGGGGGGGACCCAACAGACCTGAGAATGACTAGAGAATAGAGGGGGGACCCAACAGACCTAAGAATGACTAGAGAATAGAGACCTAAGAATGACTAGAGGGGGGGGACCCAACAGACCTAAGAATGACTAGAGAATAGAGGGGGGACCCAACAGACCTAAGAATGACTAGAGAATAGACCTAAGAATGACTAGAGAATAGATAGGGGGGACCCAACAGACCTGAGAATGACTAGAGAATAGAGGGGGGACCCAACAGACCTGAGAATGACTAGAGAATAGAGGGGGACCCAACAGACCTGAGAATGACTAGAGAATAGAGGGGGGGACCCAACAGACCTAAGAATGACTAGAGAATAGAGGGGGACCCAACAGACCTAAGAATGACTAGAGAATAGAGGGGGACCCAACAGACCTAAGAATGACTAGAGAATAGAGGGGGGACCCAACAGACCTAAGAATGACTAGAGAATAGAGGGGGGGACCCAACAGACCTGAGAATGACTAGAGAATAGAGAGGGGGACCCAACAGACCTGAGAATGACTAGAGAATAGAGAATAGGGGGACCCAACAGACCTGAGAATGACTAGAGAATAGAGGGGGACCCAACAGACCTAAGAATGACTAGAGAATAGAGGGGGGACCCAACAGACCTAAGAATGACTAGAGAATAGAGGGGGGACCCAACAGACCTAAGAATGACTAGAGAATAGAGGGGGACCCAACAGACCTAAGAATGACTAGAGAATAGAGGGGGGGGACCCAACAGACCTAAGAATGACTAGAGAATAGAGGGGGGACCCAACAGACCTAAGAATGACTAGAGAATAGAGGGGGGACCCAACAGACCTAAGAATGACTAGAGAATAGAGGGGGACCTGAGAATGACTAGAGACCCAACAGACCTAAGAATGACTAGAGAATAGAGGGGGGGACCCAACAGACCTAAGAATGACTAGAGAATAGACAGGGGGACTAGAGAATAGAGGGGGACCCAACAGACCCAACAGACCTAAGAATGACTAGAGAATAGAGGGGGACCCAACAGACCTGAGAATGACTAGAGAATAGAGGGGGACCCAACAGACCTAAGAATGACTAGAGAATAGAGGGGGACCCAACAGACCTAAGAATGACTAGAGAATAGAGGGGGGACCCAACAGACCTAAGAATGACTAGAGAATAGAGGGGGACCCAACAGACCTGAGAATGACTAGAGAATAGAGGGGGGACCCAACAGACCTGAGAATGACTAGAGAATAGACAGACCTGAGAATGACTAGAGAATAGAGGGGGGGACCCAACAGACCTGAGAATGACTAGAGAATAGAGGGGGGGACCCAACAGACCTGAGAATGACTAGAGAATAGAGGGGGGGGACCCAACAGACCTAAGAATGACTAGAGAATAGAGGGGGGGGGACCCAACAGACCTGAGAATGACTAGAGAATAGAGGGGGGACCCAACAGACCTGAGAATGACTAGAGAATAGAGGGGGGGGGACCCAACAGACCTGAAGAATGACTAGAGAATAGAGGGGGACCCAACAGACCTGAGAATGACTAGAGAATAGAGGGGGACCCAACAGACCTAAGAATGACTAGAGAATAGAGGGGGGGACCTGAGAATGACTAGAGAATAGAGGGGGACCAACAGACCTAAGAATGACTAGAGAATAGAGGGGGGGACCCAACAGACCTGAGAATGACTAGAGAATAGAGGGGGACCCAACAGACCTGAGAATGACTAGAGAATAGAGGGGGGACCCAACAGACCTGAGAATGACTAGAGAATAGAGGGGGGAATGACTAGAGAATAGACCCAACAGACCTGAGAATGACTAGAGAATAGAGGGGGGACCTAAGACCCAACAGACCTAAGAATGACTAGAGAATAGAGGGGGACCCAACAGACCTAAGAATGACTAGAGAATAGAGGGGGGACCCAACAGACCTAAGAATGACTAGAGAATAGAGGGGGACCCAACAGACCTAAGAATGACTAGAGAATAGAGGGGGACCCAACAGACCTAAGAATGACTAGAGAATAGAGGGGGGACCCAACAGACCTGAAGAATGACTAGAGAATAGAGGGGGGGACCCAACAGACCTAAGAATGACTAGAGAATAGAGGGGGACCCAACAGACCTAAGAATGACTAGAGAATAGAGGGGGACCCACAGACCTGAGAATGACTAGAGAATAGAGGGGGACCCAACAGACCTGAGAATGACTAGAGAATAGAGGGGGACCTGAGAATGACTAGAGAATAGAGGGGGACCCAACAGACCTGAGAATGACTAGAGAATAGAGGGGGGGACCCAACAGACCTGAGAATGACTAGAGAATAGAGGGGGACCCAACAGACCTAAGAATGACTAGAGAATAGAGGGGGGGGGACCCAACAGACCTGAGAATGACTAGAGAATAGAGGGGGACCCAACAGACCTAAGAATGACTAGAGAATAGAGGGGGGACCCAACAGACCTAAGAATGACTAGAGAATAGAGGGGGGGACCCAACAGACCTAAGAATGACTAGAGAATAGAGGGGGACCCAACAGACCTAAGAATGACTAGAGAATAGAGGGGGACCCAACAGACCTGAGAATGACTAGAGAATAGAGGGGGACCCAACAGACCTGAGAATGACTAGAGAATAGAGGGGGACCCAACAGACCTGAGAATGACTAGAGAATAGGGGGAATAGAGGGGACCCAACAGGGAATGACTAGAGAATAGAGGGGGACCCAACAGACCTAAGAATGACTAGAGAATAGAGGGGGGACCCAACAGACCTAAGAATGACTAGAGAATAGAGGGGGACCCAACAGACCTAAGAATGACTAGAGAATAGAGGGGGACCCAACAGACCTAAGAATGACTAGAGAATAGAGGGGGACCCAACAGACCTAAGAATGACTAGAGAATAGAGGGGGGACCCAACAGACCTAAGAATGACTAGAGAATAGAGGGGGACCCAACAGACCTGAGAATGACTAGAGAATAGAGGGGGACCTAAGAATGACTAGAGAATAGAGGGGGACCCAACAGACCTGAGAATGACTAGAGAATAGAGGGGGACCCAACAGACCTGAGAATGACTAGAGAATAGAGGGGGACCTAAGACCCAACAGACCTAAGAATGACTAGAGAATAGAGGGGGACCCAACAGACCTAAGAATGACTAGAGAATAGAGGGGGACCCAACAGACCTAAGAATGACTAGAGAATAGAGGGGGACCCAACAGACCTGAGAATGACTAGAGAATAGAGGGGGGGACCCAACAGACCTGAGAATGACTAGAGAATAGAGGGGGGACCCAACAGACCTAAGAATGACTAGAGAATAGAGGGGGACCCAACAGACCTGAGAATGACTAGAGAATAGAGGGGGACCCAACAGACCTAAGAATGACTAGAGAATAAAGGGGGGGGACCCAACAGACCTAAGAATGACTAGAGAATAGAGAGGGGGACCCAACAGACCTAAGAATGACTAGAGAATAAAGGGGGGGACCCAACAGACCTAAGAATGACTAGAGAATAGAGGGGGGGACCCAACAATCCTAAGAATGGCTTCCACTCTTCTTCCACTGGGTTTTAGTTTCAATGTAGATGATAAATTGTCTACCTGTTATCAATGTATCATATGTCATTATCGGTGTATTGATCTGATTTCTAGAGGGAAAGCAGTTTAGGGACTTGGCATGCATCTGCCCCAGTGTGAAGACCAAGATGAGAATGATGATTGAGATTTTAGTGGGAGGAGCATGGGAATCAGGTGAGTCAGAGTGAGTTGAGAGAACTGGCCAATCAGAAAGACAGCATCGTAGAGGTGCACACGTCACAGGGTCAGGCATCCAATCGCTGTTCAGCTTACTAAATAAACAGGGCTTTGGAGATTTGATTTTGATTGGCTGATATATCATAAACCAAAGCATGCGAGTCGATCGGAATTCAGATCAATGTATTGCAGATCGATTATCAGGCATGTCTCCAAGATAATACAGATCAAAGACTATATTAGTAACATTTTTGGATACCAATTTGCAAATAGACTCAGCGAAATTACATTGCCCATGAGCAGCACCGCAGATATTGAGATGAGCAAGATGCAAGACTCTCACACAGTATCTGCGCATGTGCACGGGTTTGCTTCACACTGTTAGTCACGGGACCAAAATAGGGGAGAAGTTGATCCTCGTGCTTCAATGCTCGTAGTAGTTGAGGAAATTGCCCCATAACGCTGATTACCTTCTGCAGCTACGTCATATCGCTGTGTCTACTTTTAATTAACATCAAATATGGTATTGATCAAATCACTAGTATACTATACATGGGGCACTAAATGTTGTCATCTGTAATTTCCCCATAACATCACACCAACATACATCTTCCTATCCCCGGTCTGCATGCTTCATCTCTGAACATTGAGTGAATGTGCTGAATCTGTGACTGAGAGCTGAGGGCTCCCCCTGCTGGACAGAGCCAGTGTGTGCCTCTCTCCTGCTGTACACTGCAGCACTGAGCTTACTGGTGCCTCTAGAGGCTGCTGGTGGAATAGCAGCTCTGGGGTGTAGAGCTCCAAGTCTACTCCGCTGTCAGGGTGGCACAGCACCACCATGTCTACCCCCTCACCAGACTCTTCAGTCTGAGGAGCACACGCTCTCCGATCAGGGCCAAGGCCCATTGGGGAAGGGAGGGTAATAAAACAGACAGACAGAGAGCAAAACAATAAGAAAAAACAACAGAAAGGCAGACAGGAAATGAATATGTAGACTAAGAAGACTACGTAACATCCTAAATTAAATACAGAACACTAGCCTGATCCCAGATCTGTTTGTGCCATTCTTGACAACTCCTTGTCACATTTGGCGAGAAAGCAAAAACAGACTGGCACCCAGGCTAACAGACTGGCACCCAGGCTAACAGACTGGCACCCAGGCTAACAGACAAAACAAAGACATTGACAAACAACAAAAACTCTGTTACCTAGTTAAAGGACTGATACTAGCAGTCCTACTGACTCTCTTCAACATAAGGGAGCATGTTCCATTAACATAGAGGTGGCACAGGGTTTAGTTGTGCAAAAAGGACTTATTGATCTTATTTCTGTCTTTAAACCAGAAAGCTCTTCACAGAGTGAGTGATTGTGTGTGATGGAGAGGAGTAACCTGTTTGTCTGTGCGGTCCGCGATGCTGTACACCAGAGGTGGGATGGAGCCTTCGGCAGTCTTTCCTACATCAGTACGGAAGTGTTCACTGGCAGGCAGGCAGCTGGGGGAGAGGAGAAGGGAGGGGAGAGGAGAGGGAGGGGAGGGAGAGGGAGAGGGAGGGGAGGGAGAGGGAGAGGAGGGAGAGGAGAGGAGAAGGAGGGGAGGGAGAGGAGAGGGAGGAGAGGGAGAGGAGAGGAGAGGGGGGAGAGGGAGAGGGAGAGGGGAGGAGAGGAGAGGGGGGGAGAGGAGAGGGAGGGAGAGGAGAGGGAGGGGAGGGAGAGGGAGGGGAGAGGAGAGGGAGAGGGGAGAGGAGAGGGAGAGGAGAGGGAGAGGAGAAAGAGAAAGGAACAGAGGTCAGCCCAGTTTAGTTATTTCTCTCACCGCCTACAAATCAACTAAAACTAACTAATCCACCATCGCAACTGTAAAAACACACAAACCTGTAAAACAAACTAAACCTAACAGGGAAATCCACCTCAGAATGGTTTCTTACGGATTGGCACGTAGAAGACGAACAGCCTTTCTGACTAGTGGTTTCCCTGCTAAACCCAAACTACAACTAAAACCGCTAGTCTCAAGTGAAAACCATAGTGGCAAATATTTAAAAAAAGGTTCAGAGCCACTTACCAGACGCACACAATCCATAAGAAGAGGAAGTGAAATAAAACTTAGTTTAGACCAGGTATACTCACTCTTACATATAACTCTTATGTTCAAAGTTTACACAAACATGAATAAAGTTGAAAATTGTCTCTTGCTTCCTGGGGAAACTAGTTCCTTTCCAAGCATGTATCATAGCTGACAGCAATACTGTGTATCATCTTTAGGGACCAATCAAAATCAAGGGTACATCGACTTCTCTTAACGTTCAAACCGCACATTTAAATATTTTTATTTTATTTTTTTTTAAATCGCTTATCCGTTAAAATGAAAAGTTCATAAAAATACCACAATGCATTGTGCTGCTGCCAGCAATGGTTCGGGTTTACGTCCATTTCAGATGGTGAAGCATCGCACCAGTACGTACAACCATTACTGGAACGCAACTCCATACTGCTGTCGTTTGCTTTTCTCTGACATTTTTCCCAACTGTTAACAACGATGATGTCGTGTTGGAGAGTCAACCCCAAAATAATTGATTACTTGAGCCCTTGCGTGTCATCTACCGGCGTCGACTCCCAATTATTTGTCGAGAGTCGACTCCACTAGGAATTGACAACTCGACTCCAAAGATTCAGTATTTTGGGAACAGAGGAGACTGATTAGTTGTCGTACTTCTGAGAACACACACACACACACACACCTTTCATAGCGAGCTAGCAAGGAATGGAGAGAGAGGGGCACAGTATAAGGCAGGTCGGCCACCAGGCAAGACAATCAGGATCAGCACTAGGCCTATCCATCGGTATAAATAAAAAGCATTATCTCGCAACGCATTATCTCGCAACGCATTATCTCGCAACGCATTATCTCGCAACGCATTCTCACAATTTCTTAGCTTGCAATGTCTTGCAACTTCAGTAAATCAGGGCCCATCGCCAATTTATAGGATATTCTACAGGCAACAGACCGAAGACTTAACACACACTGGTATCATTAGCGCAGAAAAAGAGCAGGCGAGCCAGCGCCAGGGAGAAGAGGCAGGCACAAAGAACCGAGTAGGTATTCAGACCCTTTGACTTAATCCTTAACTTTGTTACATTACAGCCTTACTCTAAAATGGATCAAATCATCCATCTACACACAATGACAAAGCAAAAGCAGGTTTTTAGAAATGTTTGTTAATTTCATAAAAACCTAAAAGTGAAAGATCACATTTCCGTAAAGTATTCAGACTCTTTACTCAGTACTTTGTTGAAGCACTTTGTCAGTGATTGCAGCATTGAGTATTCTTGGGTATGAAGCTACAAGCTTGGCACGCCTGTATTTGGGGAGTTTCTCCCATTCTTCTTTGCAGAGCCTCTCAAGCTCTGTCAGGTTGGATATGGAGTGTCGCTGAACAGCTATTTTCAGGTCTCTCCAGAGATGTTCGATCGGTTTCAAGTCCGGGCTCTGGTTGGGACACTCAAGGACATTCAGAGACGTGTCTTGAAGTCACTCCTGCGTTGTCTTGGCTGTGTGTTTAGGGTGGTTGTCCTGTTGGAAGGTGAACCGTCGCCCCCAGTCTGAGGTCCTAAGCGCTCTGGAGCAGGTTATCATCAAGGCTCTCTGTGCTTTGCTCCGTTCATCTTTGCCTCGACAGGTCTCTCAGTCCCTGCTGCATGATGCTGCCACCACCATGTAGGGATGGTGCCAGGTTTCCTCCAGGCGTAACGCTTGGCATTCAGGGAAGAGACTTCAATCTTGGTTTCATCAGACCAGAGAATCTTGTTTCTCATGGTCTGAGAGTCCTTTAGTTGCCTTTTGCCAAACTCCAAGCGGGCTGTCATGTGCCTTTTACTGCAGAGTGGCTTCTGTCTGGTCACTCTACCATAAAGGCCTGATTGGTGGAGAGATGGGAGAACCTCCAGAAGGACAACCATCTCCACAGAGGAGAGCTCTACAGCTCTGTCAGAGTGACCATTGGTCAGGCACCTCCCTGACCAAGGCACTTCTCCCCCGATTGCTCAGTTTGGCCGGGTGGCCAGCTCTAGCAAGAGTCTTGGTGGTTCCAAACATCTTCCATTCAACAATGGAG
Source organism: Oncorhynchus tshawytscha (assembly GCF_018296145.1). NCBI lineage: Eukaryota > Metazoa > Chordata > Actinopteri > Salmoniformes > Salmonidae > Oncorhynchus > Oncorhynchus tshawytscha. The sequence goes on along the minus strand of NC_056448.1, from coordinate 45,271,168 downwards.
GCCAATGTGTTCTTGGGGACCTTCAATACTGCAGATATTTTTTGGTACCCATCCCCAGATATGTCTCTGTCTGGATCTACAGACAATTCCTTCAACCTCATGGCTTGTTTTTCCTTCTCTGACATGCACTGTCAACTGTGGGACCTTATATAGAGACAGGTGTGTTTCTTTCCCAAAATAATAAATGTCCAAACTATTGAATTTACCACTGGTGGACTCAAATCGAGTTGTAGAAACATCTCAAGGATCATCAATGGAAACAGGATGCACCTGATCTCAACTTCAAGTCTCAAAGCAATGGGTCTGAATACTTAACACCACCATTCATAAGTTAAGGGTCACAGAGAAATAAAAGCAAAACAATGTAGTCCATTAAAATGTCAAATTTATCAGAAATATAGTGTAGACATTGTTAATGTTGTAAATGACTATTGTAGCTGGAAAAGGCTGATTTTTAATGGAATATCTACATAGGCGTACAGAGGCCCATTATCAGCAACCATCACTCCTGTGTTCCAATGGCACGTTGTGTTAGCTAATCCAAGTTTATCATTTTAAAAAGGCTAATTGATCGTATGAAAACCATTTTGCAATTATGTTAGCACAGCTGAAAAAAAGGACAAAAAAAGAGACAAACTTGCTTATCTTTCAAAAACAAGGACATTTCTAAATGACCCCAAACTTTTGAACGGTAGTGTAGGTATTTGTTGTTGTTTTTTTTTTTTTTTTTTTTTTTTTTTAACTGTCCTCGCTTTGTCATTATGGGTATTGTGTGTATATTGATGATCAAAAAAAAAAAAAAAAAAAAAAAAATTTTTTAAAGTATTTGATCCATTTTATAATAAGGCTGTAATGGAACAAAATGTGGAGAAAGTCGAGGGGTCTGAATACTTCCTGAAGGCATTGTATGTCTTAGTAAACTGTATCTCAAACCTCTTACCTTCCCATGCATCGCAAATTCACCAAATGAGTCTAGTTTGACTCAACCTCCCTGGTTTTATTTACATTACACAACTTTCCACAGGCCTTTATAGCCCATTGTCTAGTGAGGATATAAAATGGAAAATCATTTATTTGTAATAATTGCATTGTGCATTTAAAAAATAATAATTACTGACATTCATTCATAGTTGTCAGGTGAGTCGAAGTAGAAGGGTACAACGAGTATAACAGACAACATAACAGACTAACGGACACCATAACACACGTCTCCTATACAGGTGATGTTGTTCCTCACCTGGCGGGGAGCTTGTAGATGTAGGAGCATCCGTCCTCGGTCCAGATGATGATCTTGTCGGCGGCGATGAAGTCTCCTCCGGTCCAGGACTGGTCGTTCTCACTGGGCACTGAGCACAGCAAGGAATAGTCCCCCGCATCAAACACCTGATACAAACATTTCAGGATAGGTTAGTCCGAGATTAAGAGTTGTTGCAACCCCCATGCCGAAGACTCAAACACAAAGCTACGCTGCTGTAGCCTGATGCCAGATCGGTTTGTATCGTCTTGCCACAACTCCTATTGTCATATTAACAGCATAAACAGATCTGGAAACAGGCCTAATCTAAGGGGCTTAGGTCTACAGTGTGATTATATGAATGTTTCAACCAGGGCAGTGAGGGAGATACCCAGGGAGCATGGGCTCTAGCCACCTACCCTCCAGTACTTGGAGCAGACCACTAGCAGAGAGAGCTGTGTGAAGGTGCAGAAGGAGATGCTCTGACAGCCCCCACAGTAGATGGGCTTAGACTCCTCCTCAAACACTGGATCCAGATCCTGTTGGGGAACAGGAAGAGGAAACATACACGTAGGAAGTGCCTGAACTGCATTATTCATTTCCATCACACTTAGCGACCGCTAATGTTCCTAGGAACAACTAAAAAAAAACAACAATAGAACTGTAATAGACATTTGAATTGTCTGCGTGTGTCCCAGTTACTCTAATTAGTCCCAATAGTCATGATCTTAGCTGGAACAAATCCTGGTTAATAGGAGTATTGTGTAGATGATCACAACAACAACAGTATCGATCACAACAACATCCTGATGTGCCTGTCTCCCTCTACCTGCATCCTGTTGACATCCTGATGTGACTCAGTAACACTCTACCTACATCCTGATGTGTCTCAGTAACACTCTACCTACATCCTGTTGACATCCTGTTGGCATCCTGATGTGTCTCAGTAACACTACCTACATCCTGTTGACATCCTGATGTGACTCAGTAACACTCTACCTACATCCTGATGTGTCTCAGTAACACTCTACCTACATCCTGTTGACATCCTGGTGTCTCAGTAACACTCTACCTACATCCTGTTGACATCCTGGTGTCTCAGTAACACTCTACCTACATCCTGTTGACATCCTGATGTGTCTCAGTAACACTCTACCTACATCCTGTTGACATCCTGATATGTCTCAGTAACTCAACCTACATCCAGTTGACATCATGAGGGATGATGCGTCTCAGTAACACTCTACCTACATCCTGAGGGATGATGTGTCTCAGTAACACTCTACCTACATCCTGAGGGATGATGTGTCTCAGTAACACTCTACCTACATCCTGAGGGATGATGTGTCTCAGTAACACTACCTACATCCTGTTGACATACTGATGTGCCTCAGTAACACTCTACCTGCATCCTGTTGACATCCTGAGTGATGATCCACACCTTCAGTATCCCAGTGACCGATACTGCCACCACTGTGTCCTCTGAAAAGATATCACACATTATGATGAGGGGACACACAGTGTCGGTTTAACAGTGCCTATCATTGTTTAATGAAGTGATTTTACAAACGCAGCAATTGGGTGACGATGCAAAGCACAGACCGATACGCTTTGGTCAGTGGTTTTATTATTTTAATTTACCTTTATTTAACTAGGAACAAATTCTTATTTATAATGACGGCCTACCGGGGAACAGTGGGTATTTACCATGGCCAACTGCCTGGTCAGGGGCAGAACGACAGATTCGTATCTTGTCAGCTCGGGGGTTTGAACTTGCAACCTTCCTAGAGAGGCTGATGTTAGCAGTGTGGGATGCCTAGAGGTGCAAGGTTCAGTTACATTTTCAAAAATCTAATTTGCAGGATTCCCTCCCTGCTTTTTCCCTTCTGATTCTGGACATCATCCAAACGGGATATTTGGAAAACCTGGTAAAGCTCCTGAAATGTTGGAACCCTATGGTTGACTGACCTTGTGTGTGTGTGTGGTGTGCATATGATGAATAGTATAGCATAGTATTGCACAGCACAGCATAGCATAGTATTGTATAGCGTAGCATAGCATACCACAGGATAGTATAGCATAGCATACCATAGGATAGCATAGCATACTATAGGATAGTATAGCATAGCATACTACAGGATAGGATAGTATAGCATAGCATACTACAGGATAGTATAGCATAGCATAGATAGTAGTATAGCATAGCATACTAGTATAGCAGGATAGTATAGCATAGCATACCATAGGATAGTATAGCATAGCATACGATAGCATAACATACTATAGCATAGCATACATAGCATACATACTAGTATAGCATAGCATACTATAGGATAGTATAGCATAGCATACTATAGATAGTATAGCATAGCATACTATAGGATAGTATAGCATAGCATACTATAGGATAGTATAGCATAGCATACTATAGGATAGTATAGCATAGCATACTATAGGATAGTATAGCATAGCATACTATAGGATAGTATAGCATAGCATACTATAGGATAGTATAGCATAGCATACTATAGGATAGTATAGCATAGCATACTATAGGATAGTATAGCATAGCATACTATAGGATAGTATAGCATAGCATACTATAGGATAGTATAGCATAGCATACTATAGGATAGTATAGCATAGCATACTATAGGATAGTATAGCATAGCATACTATAGGATAGATAGCATATACTATAGGATAGTATAGCATAGCATACTATAGGATAGTATAGCATAGCATACTATAGGATAGTATAGCATAGCATACTATAGGATAGTATAGCATAGCATACTATAGGATAGTATAGCATAGCATACTATAGGATAGTATAGCATAGCATACTATAGGATAGTATAGCATAGCATACTATAGGATAGTATAGCATAGCATACTATAGGATAGTATAGCATAGCATACTATAGGATAGTATAGCATAGCATACTATAGGATAGTATAGCATAGCATACTATAGGATAGTATAGCATAGCATACTATAGGATAGTATAGCATAGCATACTATAGGATAGTATAGCATAGCATACTATAGGATAGTATAGCATAGCATACTATAGGATAGTATAGCATAGCATACTATAGGATAGTATAGCATAGCATACTATAGGATAGTATAGCATAGCATACTATAGGATAGTATAGCATAGCATACTATAGGATAGTATAGCATAGCATACTATAGGATAGTATAGCATAGGATAGTATAGCATAGGGATAGTATAGCATAGCATACTATAGGATAGTATAGCATAGCATACTATAGGATAGTATAGCATAGCATACTATAGGATAGTATAGCATAGCATACTATAGGATAGCATAGCATACTATAGGATAGTATAGCATAGCATACTATAGGATAGTATAGCATAGCATACTATAGGATAGTATAGCATAGCATACTATAGGATAGTATAGCATAGCATACTATAGGATAGTATAGCATAGCATACTATAGGATAGTATAGCATAGCATACTATAGGATAGTATAGCATAGCATACTATAGGATAGTATAGCATAACATACTATAGGATAGTATAGCATAGCATACTATAGGATAGTATAGCATAGCATACTATAGCAATAGCATACTATTGTATAGCATAGTGTGAAGTAGGCTACCTTGTGTGCGATGTGAGTGTATGATGCTCATGGAGCTGATCCAATCAGGAGAGATCTTAGAGACGAGGGAGTAGAGGACCTCTAGGCTGGTGGCGTCCACCACTAGGATCTCTGGGTAATGTCCATTACACAGCAGACGACCCTCACGCTGCGTACCGATGGTGAACTGGTAGAACTAGACAGAGGAGAAGAGTGAGGGTTAGAGTTGGGGTTAGTTCCAAGGATAGTAGCACCTAGGATCTCTGGGTAATGTCCGTTACACAGCAGACAGGTAGAAATGGGTAGAGGACAGGACCAGTGAGACTCAGACACAATATAAAAACAGACTAGTGATAAGGTCAGGGTTTCGACCGCCTCGTTACGAACCAGGTATCCCTAAAACAGGAAGTCTGGGGAAGTTCAATGACAGAAAACAGCTAAAGAGGGGCGGGAACACGGTGTAAATCAATGACACCTCACAACAAACCAATCAAATGCCTTTCTTGAGCAGAGCTCCAGAAGGTACTCGGGGGATTAGTCCAGGTGGAGCAACAGTCTCTGGGGATTAGTCCAGGTGGAGCAACAGTCTCTGGGGATTAGTCCAGGTGGAGCAACAGTCTCTGGGGATTAGTCCAGGTGGAGCAACAGTCTCTGGGGATTAGTCCAGGTGGAGCAACAGTCTCGGGGGATTAGTCCAGGTGGACTACAGCCGTGGACTACAGCTACGTGGTGAGAAAAAAAGCCATATACGTTACCTGGATCCCGGTGTGAGCGCAGGCCAGCTTAGTGAACTCAATACAGCGTCCATCGTTGACATCCCACAAGCACATCTCCCTGCACACAAAGCAGATAGTGAATAGACAACATTAGAGGAAAAACTGTTACCATACAAACAAAAGTATGTGGACACCCCTTCAAATAAGTTGATTCGGCTATTTCAGCCACACCCGTTGCTGACAGGTGTATAAAATCGAGCACACTGCCATGCAATCTCCATAGACAAACATTGACATTAGAATGGCCTTACTGAAGAGCTCAGTGACTTTCAACGTGGCACCATCATAGGATGCCACCTTTCTAACAAGACAGTTCGTCAAATTACTGCCCTGCCGGAGCTGTCCCCGGTCAACTGTATGTGCTGTTACTGTAAAGTGGAAACGTCTAGGAGCAACAACGGCTAAGCCGCGAAGTGGTAGGCCACACAAGCTCACAGAACGGGACCGACGAGTGCTTTAAAGCGTAGCGAGTACAAATCGTCTGCCCTCAGCTGCAACACCCACTACCGAGTTCCAAATTGCCTCTGGAAGCAACGTCAGCGCAACAATTGTTCAGCAACAACTGCCCCAATGCATAGTGCCAACTGTAAAGTTTGGTGGATGAGGAATAATGGTCTGGGGCTGTTTTTCATGGTTTGGGTTAGGCCTCTTAGTTTCAGTGAAGGGAAATCACAATGCTACAGCATACAATGACATTCTAGACGATTCTGTGCTTCCAACATTGTGACATCAGTTTGGGGAAAGCCCTTTCCCGTTTGTGCAAAAAGTGAGGTCCATACAGAAATGGTTTGTCAAGATCGGTGTGGAAGAACTTGATTGCCTGCACAGAGCCCTGACCTCAACCTGTTGGGCTGAATTGGAACTCTGACTGCAAGCCAGGCCTTACCGCCCAAAAATCAGTGCCCGACCTCACTAACACTCCCTGCACGAATGTTCCATCATCTAGCGGAAAGCCTTCCCAGAAGAGTGGAGGCTGTTATAGTAGCCATGTTCCAACATCTAGTGGAAAGCCTTCCCAGAAGAGTGGTGGCTTTTATAGCAGCAAAGGGGGGACCAACTCCATATTAACGCCCATCATTTTGTAATGAGATGTTTGACGAGCAGGTACTTTTAGTCATGTAGTGTAACACATTTGGAATCATGTAGTAAACAAAAAAAAGTGTTAAACCAATCAAAATAGATTTTAGATTCTTCAAAGTAGCTACCCTTTGCCTTGATGACAGCTAAGCACACTCCTGGCATTCTCTCAACTTAGCTTCACCTGGAATACATTTCCAATAGTCTCGAAGGAATTCCCACATATGCTGAGCACTTGTTGAGTGCCATTCTTTCACTCTGCTGTCCAACTCATCCCAAATCATCTCAATTGTGTTGAGGTCGGGTGATTGTGGAGGCCAGGTCATCTGATGCAGCACTCCATCACTATCCTTCTTGGTCAAATAGTCCTTTACACAACCCGGAGGTGTGTTTGGTCATTGTTCTGTTGAAAAACAAATGATAGTCCCACCTGCTCATGAGAGCCAGTTTCATTATAGAGCTTGTTGGTATTTGCGACTGCACTTGAAGAAACTGTCAAAGTCCTTGCAATAGGGCTATCTTCTGTATACCACCCCTAACATGTCACAACACAACTGATTGGCTCCCTGTGGGGCACGCCCACCACTGTACTTCCTGTGGGGCACGCCCACCACTGTACTTCCTGTGGGGCACGCCCACCACTGTACTTCCTGTGGGGCACGCCCACCACTGTACTTCCTGTGGGGCACGCCCACCACTGTACTTCCTGTGGCGCACGCCCACCACTGTACTTCCTGTGGCGCACGCCCACCACTGTACTTCCTGTGGGGCACGCCCACCACTGTACTTCCTGTGGGGCACGCCCACCACTGTACTTCCTGTGGGGCACGCCCACCACTGTACTTCCTGTGGGGCACGCCCACCACTGTACTTCCTGTGGGGCACGCCCACCACTGTACTTCCTGTGGGGCACGCCCACCACTGTACTTCCTGTGGGGCACGCCCACCACTGTACTTCCTGTGGGGCACGCCCACCACTGTACTTCCTGTGGGGCACGCCCACCACTGTACTTCCTGTGGCGCACGCCCACCACTGTACTTCCTGTGGGGCACGCCCACCACTGTACTTCCTGTGGGGCACGCCCACCACTGTACTTCCTGTGGGGCACGCCCACCACTGTACTTCCTGTGGGGCATGCCTACTGTATTCACTACTCACCCACTCTCCGAGGCACTGACGATGTACTGCTTGTCACTGCAGGGGCTGGCTTTAGACAGGCAGGTGATGGAGGCTGTGTGACCGAACAACATGGCCCTGGGACTGATCTGAGAACAGCACAGGAGACAGGACAGTCAAGTCAGGTAAACCACTCAACCCATAGGCAACCCACAGGACAGAGGCACACCGAGGAACACCGCTGTTTCACTTTCACATTAAGATCCTCTTATACCTGCGAATTAACACAGTAACAACATTACACAGGCCACTCAGGTGTGCCTGGCCTACATCAGGGATAGACAACTAGATTCAGCCACGCGCCGATTTTATGTTGAGAGTGAATGGTCTGGTGGCCGGAAAATGCAAATAATGTGTACACCGCAAATTGACCAAAACTAAGCACAAAAATGTTTTGCAAGTACATTATTTATTTCAATGTACGTTTCTAAAACATGAACCCGTAGGCCTCCATCGGGGAAAACAGTAAGGCTGATTTGGTTAGATTCATTTTATAATTTATCTATGATCTTCAATGCGTTTGGGACCGATTGAGATACATTGTCTTGATATAGCAAAATAGCATGTTTATGTATAAATGGCATTAAGTAGATTACCTGGGCTTCTAGTGATTCTGAACAGTTATTTCCTCTAATTACTATGGCTGAGGGATTAGCATATAGTATTTTAATCATATGAATGAAATTGGAGCCCAAGCCCCACATGTTCCAAGACGGACCAGCGATATGACCATTCTAGTCTATCAAAACCATTTTCTGCATGGAGAGATAAGGCTGCAATAAGCATCTAAGATGTGTAATACACGACAGAGATTTACCAAGGATAAAGTAGTATTATTTTTAATGTATTTTTGTTGTATTTTACCCCAATTTAGATCGTCTCATCGCTGCAACTCCCCAACGGGCTCGGGTGGCAAAGGTCGAGTCATGCGTCCTACGAAACATTAAACCGCCAAACCGCGCTTCTTAACACCCGCCCACTACACCCGGAAGTAAATCTCCTCACAAACAATCTCCTGGAAAGTAGCGGCCAGCTGTTTCTGCGGTCTGGTTTTGAGAGCTGCCACGCTCCCGCAGATGAATTGTTGATGGACAGATAATGCTATATGCTCGAGCGAAATAGAGTTGCTAGTTCGTTATTTTCATACAATGAATGTCCCCACACCTTAATGTGGTGTGATAACTGACCATTTTGTTTATTCTTAGTAATTTTGCTAAAGAAAAGCCCCGATAACGACAGACGTTTAATTTCATCCCTTGATTACATTGAGACTGCATCACGTTTATTTATTTGTGGGAATACTTGGGAACAGATTTCCTAAATTAAACCCTGGTGATTTTACAATCTTTTTTGACCAAAAACCAAAATTCTCCCAAAATCTTTGCACCCCCGCACCACTTGTTACCAATCCCTGGCCTACGTGGACAAACTTTTTTGGGGGGGAGGGGGGTCCATATAGAACCAGAATGAGTAACATGTTTACCTTTCGGACCCAAATGCATGTTTGGAGGTCAAAGGTCACGTCAGGCTTACCTCGAGGTCGGAGGTCATGTCCCAAATGCAAATCTGTCCATCGTGGCAGCCGGTGATGATGGTGGCGAGGTCATCCATGACCAGCAGGCTGGAGATGCAGTGAGTGGGCGCCGTCCGGCCCCACAGCACTATGGGTAAAACCAGGCTGTTTCCTGACATTTTCTCTGTTGACCTGTAGAGAGGGAAAGAGTTAAAGAGCTGACAAACATTGGTGGGAGGGCACTACACAAGGCAGTATTGAGGTCATCGAGGTCATTATTGAAGGGCAGACCATAGACTTTACAGTGGGTGACGTACCGTTACTGAGTTAGAGAGTTACTGTCGGCACGTTAGAGTAGTTTTCAGATCAATTCCACACTTTCCAATAACCTCTTCACAAATCTACGGTCAATAGTCTGTGGTAATTAAAATAAAACATTAAGGACTATTGTGACACTCACTCAATCATAAGATAGTGACAGAGATACCGATGGACTAAGGTTCGTTTTAGGGAAGCAACTCAAAACAGGAATTTTCTCCAATGTCCGACAGAGACCATTACCAAGGCATAACACAGAAAAGCAGAACCAACTGCCAACTTAGATCAGAGTGCTTTCATGACCTGGCTGAAAACCCATGAATCACATTCAAAAATTCAATGTTTACAATAATTAAAATAGGCTCTTGAAAACAAATTAAAGGCCATCTGTTTTATGTGTGCTACACAATCATTCACCTATTGAACATTACTGCTCCATAGTAACATAGCTCAATATGACTGATGTGTGAAAGCTAAGTCCCAAGCAGAATGTCCAGATTAAATGTAAAGATCAAACTATAGATGAAATAAAAGCAGAACTGTGGAGATACCCCATGTTAAACGGTAATGAACAACAGAACAGCCTACACTATTTACAACAAATTTTACTGCAAAATGTCTACTGGTCAACATCCTTCCAAACAAGTGGACAAAACACTTCTAGAAAACGTGAAAATAATTCCTCGTCATCTAGCCACAACTTTTTTTTTTTAAGCCATAAAATGGAGGCTAGGGATTAGAGACACATCTAGATTCTTATAGAAAACTGAAAACACAAAAAGGTTAGGCCTAAGTCATTCAGTGTCCAAGTTAAAAAATCGGCAGTACAGTACCTTATGATACACTCATGAGTTGTCTCAGTCAGAGCAGACCTCAGCCTGCGAAACATCACTTTTATCTTCCCAAGATGCATCAGCTTCATTTTTGGATAATTCAGTGATTTTGCTGTCGTAGCACCAGAACTACCTCTGCTTTCAGTCCAACAAACTAGTACTAGACAGTGACACACTGCTTTTGACTTTCAAAGTCTACCACCAATCTCTCCCCACAGGCTTTCAGAGTTTAATCAATCAAAATCAGCCTACAACAGCAGGACATGGAGTCAGTGAAGTGAGGGCGATCCATAGAACCACAGTGCTTTGTAGGGAATAGGCTGTGATTTAGGACACAACCTGTGTGACGTACAGAACCACATGTGCCGTCTGTTGGCGTAATGAACAGGGCAGGACTGTGAACTGCGTATATTTTGTAACCTATTGTTATTGGTTTTGTGTTAGCACACTTTGTGTCGTGATAACCTATCCGCATCGAAAGAAACAAGAAGTTAAGATTTCACAACAAGCAGCTGCATCGATAATAGGTGAGGAGGACAGAGCAGTGGGAGGACTGAGGCGGCAGGCTGCAACAGGCATCATTATCTTCCCATTCCATCACCTATAGCAACAACATCAGGCCTAGGCACAGGACGAGCCTCTCAAGAAGCCTAGGTAGAGTACCTCACGATAAACTGTAGACCACACTACCTACCAAGAGAGAGTATTCATCTAGATTATTCGTAGCCGTCTATATACAGTTGAAGTCGGAAGTTTACATACACTTAGGTTGGAGTTATTAAAACTCGTCCTAACCGACTTGCCAAAACTATAGTTTGTTGACAAGACATCTACTTTGTGCATGACAAGTAATTTTTCCAACAATTCTTTACAGATTATTTCATTTATAATTCACTGCATCACAATTCCAGTGGGTCAGAAGTTGACTGTGCCTTTGAACAGCTTGGAAAATTCCAGAAAATTATGTTATGGCTTTAGAAGTTTCTGATAGGCTAATTGACATCATTTGAGTCAATTGGAGGTGTACCTGTGGATATATTTCAAGGCCTACCTTCAAACTCAGTGCCTCTTTGCTTGACATCATGGGGAAATCAAAAGAAATCAGCCAAGACCTCCGAAAAAAAATTGTAGACCTCCACAAGTCTGGCTCATCCTTGGGAGCAATTTACAAACGCCTGAAGTTACCACGTTCATCTGTACAAACAACAGTACGCAAGTGTAAACACCATGGGACCAAGCAGCCGTCATACCGCTCAGGAAGGAAACGCGTTCTGTCTCCTAGAGATTAACGTACTTGGGTGCGAGAAGTGCAAGTCAATCCCAGAACAACAGCAAAGGACCTTGTGAAGATGCTGGAGGAAACAGGTACATAAGTATCTATATCCACAGTAAAAATGAGTCCTATATCGACATAACCTTAAAGGTTGCTCAGCAAGGAAGAATCCACTGCTCCAAAACTGCCAGACTACGGTTTGCAACTGCACATGTGGACAAAGATTGTACTTTTTGGAGAAATGTCCTCTGATCTGATGATAAAAAAATAGAACTGTTTGGCCATAACGACCATCGTTATGTTTGGAGGAAAAGGGGGAATGCTTGCAAGCCGAAGAACACCATCCCAACTGTGAAGCATGGGGGTGGCAGCATCATGTTGTGGGGGTGTTTTGCTGCAGGAGGGACTGGTGCACTTCACAAAATAGATGGCATCATGGGGCAGGACAATTATGTGGAAATATTGAAGCAACATCAAGACATCAGTCAGGAAGTTAAAGCTTGGTCGCAAATGTGTCTTCCAAATGGACAATGACCCCAAGCATACTTCCAAAGTTGTGGCAAAATGGCTTAAGGACAACAAAGGCAAGGTATTGGAGTGGCCATCACAAAACCCTGACCTCAATCCTATAGAACATTTGTGGGCAGAACTGAAAGAGTGTGTGCGAGCAAGGAGGCCTACAAACCTGACTCAGTTACACCAGCTCTGACAAGAGGAATGGGCCAAAATTCATCCAACTTATTGTGGGAAGCTTGTGGAAGGCTACCCGAAACATTTGGCCCAATACTAATTGCGTGTATGAAAACTTCTGACCCACTGGGAATGTGATGAAAGAAATAAAAGCTGAAATAAATCATTATCTCTACGATTATTCTGACATTTCACATTCTTAAACTAAAGTGGTGATCCTAACTGACCTAAGACAGGGAATTTGTACTAGGATTAAATGTCAAGAATTGTGAAAAACTGAGTTTAAATGTATTTGGCTAAGGTGTATGTAAACTTCCGACTTCAACTGTACAACCACAAACCGATGCTGGCACTAAGACCGCACTCAACGAGCTGTAGGCAAAAGCAAACAGGAAAATGCTCATCCAGAAGTGGCGCTCCTAGTGGCCGGGGACTTTAATGCAGGGAAACTTAAATCCTTTTAACCATATTTCTACCAGCATGGCACATGTCCAACCAGAGAAGAATAAAAAATATTCTAGACCACCTTTACTCCACACACAGAGACGCATACAAAGCTCTCTCCTGTCCTCCATTTGGCAAAATCTGATCATAATTCTATCCTCCTGATTCCTGCTTACAAGCAAAAATTTAAGCAGGAAGTACCAGTGACTCACTCAAATACGGAAGTGGTCTGATGACACAGATGCTACGCTACAGGACTGTTTTGCTAGCACAGACAGGAATATGTTCTGGGATTCATCCAATGGCATTGAGAAGAATATCACCTCAGTCCCCAGCTTCATCAATAAGTGCATTGGGGACGTTGTCCCCACAGTGGCCGTAAGTACATACCCCGCTTATAAGAAATCCTGCTATGCTCTCAAAAGAACCATCAAACAGGCAAAGCGTCAATACAGGATTGACGTCTCGTACACCGGCTCTGACGTTAGTCGGATATGGCAGGGCTTGCAAACTATTACAGACTACAAAAGGGACACCCAGACGTGAGCTGCCCAGTGACATAAGCCTACCATATGAGAAAAATGCATTTTATGCTGGCTTCGAGGCAAGCAACACTGAAGCACGCATGAAAGCACCAGCTGTTCCGGACGACTGTGTGATCATGCTCTCCACAGCCGACGTAAGAAAGACCATAAAACAGGTCAACATTCACAAGCAGCGGGGACAGATGGATTATCAGGATGTGTACTCAGAGCATGTGCGGACCAACTGGCAAGTGTCCACACTGATATTTTCAACCTCTCCCTGACTGAGTCTGTAATACCTACATGTTTCAAGCAGACCACCATAGTCCCTACATCCAAGAATGCAAAGGTAACTTGCCTAAAAGAATACTTTCATGTACCACTCAAGTCAGTAGCCATGAAGTGCTTTGAAAGGCTGGTCATGGCTCACATCAATACCATCCCCCCGGAAACCCCAGACACACTCCAATTTGCATATCATCTCAACAGATCCACAGATGACGCAATTTCGAATGCACTCCATACTGCCCTTTCCCACCTGGACAAAAGGAACACCTATGTGAGAATGCTATTCATTGACTACAGCTCAGCATTCAACACCATAGTGCCCACAGAGCTAAGGACCCTGGGACCAAACACTTCATCCTGCAATTGGATCCTGGACTTCCTGATGGGCCACCTCCAGGTGGTAAGGGAAGGCAACAAAACATCTGCCACGCAGATCCTCAACACCGGTTCCCCTCAGGGGTGCGTGCTTAGTCCCCTCCTGTACTCCCTATCACTGACGACTGGCCAAGCACGACTCCAACACCATCATTAAGTTTGCTGACGACACAACAGTGGTAGGCCTGATCACCAACAACGATGAGACCGCTTATAAGGAGGTCAGAGACCTGGCAGTGTGGTGCAACGACAACAACCTCTCCCTCAATGTGTGCAAAACAAAGGAGCTGATCGTGGACTACAGGAAAAGGAGAGCCAAACAGGCCCCCGTTTATGTTGACGGGGCTGTAGTCGGAGAGGGTCAAGAGTTTCAAGTTCCTTCATGGTCCAAATATACCAAGACATTCATGAAGAGCGCACGACAAAACCTTTTCCCCCTCAGGAGACGGAAACCATTTGGCATGGGTCCCCAGATCCTCAAAAGGTTCTACAGCTGCACTATCGAGAGCATCCTGACTGGTCGCATCACTGCCTGGTATGGCAACTGCTCGGCCTTCAACCGAAAGGCGCTACACAGGGTAGTACTTAAGGCCCAGTACATCAATGGGGCCAAGCTTCCTTCCATATCAGGCAGCGTCAGAGGAAGACCCAAATAATTATCAAAGACTCCAGTCACCCAAGTCATAGAGTGATCTCCAAGTAGATGGCCAAAAGGCTCCTTAACAGCTTCTTCCGCCAAGCAATAAGACTGCTTAACAATTAATCAAAATGGCCAACCAGACTATTTACATTGACCCCCCCCATTTGGTTTTACACTGCTGCTAGCTAAGCATAGTCACTTCACCCCTATCTACATGTACAAATTACCTACACTAAACTGTACCCCTGCACATTCACTCGGTACCAGTGCCCCCTGTATATAGCCTCGTTATTATGCAATTCTACTGTTAACATATCCTAAATAAAAAGTGTAACTATTTCTTGAACTGCACTGTTGGTTAAGGGCTTGTAAGTAAGCATTTGACTGTAAGGCTATATTTGGCACATGTGACAAACAATTTGATTTTGGCAACCAATAAGTTGATAATTGTGTGTGCAATACATTGACATTAAAAGATATCAGTGCAAGTATGCGTGTATTTTATTTTTTAAGAATATCATGACTAGTCCAGTATCAGGTAGCTTACATTGTAGAATGAAAGAGGATACCATAACCACTCTACTCTCTGCAGATAGGGCCCTATAAAACCCAGTTGAATTTTTTGCCTGGGGGGGGGGTTAATTAAACACCTACATTGGACGTTCTAAGTCCACAACAATGCTTAAACCACATATGGAGACCACTTGATTTTGGGGTGTAGTTAGGCCTACCCTTTAATTCCAGTGTGGACCTACTAGCTGTTGTTCGGGAGTGTTTTTGTAGCGCGCATACGATGGTAGAGTTTGTAAAACAAATAACGTTAACAGTCTACTTTGTAATTAACATTTAATTGAGAAAAATAATTTCCATATACAAATACATTTTTCATTAGCATCACCGCTAAACGAAGTTGCAGCTGCGCGCATCGCACATCTTAGCCTCGGCAGACGGGGAATTATCCTGGTCTCTTATCCATTCTGTTCTTGTCTTATGATCAATGTAATCATTTGACAGTGGCCATGTAGTGGATTCCCTATTAAATTCAATACCTTTATCAATATTGTTGAATTGCGTAAAGTTGATTTTATAGGGTCCTACAATGCCGACTGGCAGCCTGGGAAACAGTGCGGTAGCTACAAAAGGCTGAACGATGACACCATGTAACTTACCCGGAACGCCCACTCATTACCAGCATCTCTTTCCAACCACAGAGAACAAGTGAATCCACAATACTGTTCCGAAACACCCTGACATAAATATTTTTAAAAAACAAAAATCAGCTATAAAAAAAAGGTACTTCAAGTGTAGGGAAATGTAATGGATGCAGTAAGTCTACCGTGAACTGCGTGCGGGAAGACATTACAGAAGATCTTGCGCAAAAACAAAAAAAACATTCAATGGATGATCACCAAACAACCAGACAGCATGCCTGTTCGAAGGTTTGGGTGCATGAAATAAATAACTCAAAAGTTATTTATCATGTGTGTCAATAGAAGAAGCTCAATCTTCTCTGTATCATGTAACTAGGTTATCGATTATTACAGACTTTGGATGCAAATCGTTGCGAGATAATGATATTTTAGCCAGATAATGATGGGTTGACACATATGAGCTAGCTAGCACATTATACGTTGAGAGACACTACCATAGCTAGCTATGATATCCACGTATACCAGTGTAAGTAAAAACGTCGTGTAACAAAAGACAGTACAGTATTATTCACTATATTGCATACCTTGGTCAAACCCGTTGGCTTCGCTAGCAGGTGATAGCTTAGCTAGCTGACATTAAAGCACCTATATGTCGCAACTTCCTGGTTAAAAATATACAAAATAAAGCTACAATGGACAAATACGTTTAAAACACTTACCTATGACAGGTTATACTGCACCATTAAACTTTTCTAGGGAACGGTATTGATGAAATACTCGGTCAGTGTAGGTCATCGGTAGTCTAATTCGTGTTGATTACTCCACTCGGGATATTTGCAGATCCTCTCAAGTCAGCTGATTTACGGGACAGCGTTCGGCGTTGCCGTTAATCGATATTTACTGCCGTAAAAAAAAAAGACGTCTTGCGCTGGCAACCATCTTGGTTGTGGCAAATGGATATTCATAATGGTAATCAATCCAGTTCTTGGACTGCAGGTGGAGCACATGTCCCACTGCTGGGGTTAGTGTTGGTGCTGTATAAAACTCAACAACAACAAAAAAATGTGTGGATGGAGTATGTTTCTCCCACCGAACGATTGTCTTTCGGGCTTGTTAGCATTTCACAGTAAGATCTACTGCACCTGTTGTATTCGGCGCATGTGACAAATACAATTTGATTTGACATATGAAACGTATAGACAACATGGAGAACTGAAGAGAACAGCTATATAGTGACTGCTTCTAGGCAGAAACATTTTACTCCCCCCCCCCCAATCTATAATTTGAGACCGAAAGCTTCTCTGTATCGGTAGTTTTTATTCAAAGTCATTTTTACACAAAATGCTAAAAACAAGTTTTTAAAACGGTAGTGATAAGAAGTTGTCCAATGGATCTGTTGCTGTATACCAAATGGACTAACTATTTGCTCAAGGTTTGTGTAGATATGTCACTTTATACACAGAGAAACAAGTATGTAACAGAAAAAACACGACTGTCCCAAATGGCACTTTAATCCCTATATAGTGCACTACTTTCTACCAGAGCCCTGGTCCAACGTAGTGCATTATATAGGGATTAAAGTGCTATTTCTGACACACTCGCAGAGTATCGTTTCAGTTGAAGGGTCATATTGATTCAAGGCTGATATATATAACAAGGAAAATTGTGTATTTGGCAAATAACCATGGCCGAGTCTCAATGTAAATGCCCGCATCCTTGTAGACTGAGACAGTGAACCAGAATGAGTTCTATTTCTATGGTCCGACTTTGTAAAATGTTATGAAATGTCAAGTCAATGGAAAGGCCGCATTAAAATGGCAATTAAAATGGCAAATCATTGAATCCATTCATACTTCATAGATTAACATTAGAGAGTTATGCATCTCAGAATACTACTAGCAGGCGACTAGCATCCGGTTTTGATTTTGAAAAGGGGGGGGGGTTATTTGGCTCAGGTAAAACAACAGCTAGCACATGTCCAGAGGTGCAGCGTGGTTCTATAGGGGCTGATGTAAACAACTGGTTCATCTTTAAAAAGCATGTATACAATACAACCATGTCCATATGAGGTATGTCAAATGACTTACAGCAGTACAGACACCATAAAATGAACAAACAAAAAAATGTATCATCTAGTTGGGATCCACCACTTAGGAGCTTCCTTATGAGCCGACAAAAAAAAAAAAAAAAGCTGAAATTCTTGAGCATTAATAAAATATGATTGATTATGACACCCTTCTGACTGCAAGTACGCATTTAAAAACAGATCCAGTGAATTTAAATCCAAACCAACAATAATAATCACAATATATTAAATTAAGACTAAAAAAAAATAAAAAAGTAAAACTCCCAAGATCCAGATGAAATGCAACCCCTGCAATAGATAGCATTATTACACCGTGATAGGCAACATAACCAAATACTCCATGGCCCGTATTCACAAAGTGCTGCTCAAACATACATTTTCCCTTTTTGATCATATGAATAAGATGACATGTACGGGAGGAGGGGGACCTGGTCCTAGATTAGCACTCTAACCCTTGAGGCTTCATGAATACGGGCCAAGGTATGTCAGGAGTACCCAATGATGACGAGCAAATGCTCCAACCATCCAGGTGAGGAGAACTAAAATAAGACTTAAAAATCCTGGAGATTAAAACATTGTTTTTTGTTTTCACAATAAACCGTATAAAACATGAACCCCAACATTAGTGCTTCAGTGAGCTTTTGGATGGTTAGAGTCTTTGCATAGATTCCGACCGTGCCAGGTCGGTGAGATGAGGCCCAGCGGTATGTTCTCAGTTCCAGATGCATAGTTCCTAGGCCGTCATTGAAAATAAGAATTTGTTCTTAACTGACTTGCCTAGTTAAATAAATGTAAAATAAAAAAAATAGGGACAGGCAAGCCTGATCCCAGATCTGTTTGTGTTGTCGTGCCAACTCCTCTGGTCATTGTCACCATAGACATCGTGTAATTTTACATCTATACATTTTTATACCTATTCTTTCCATATGCAAGTCTATGAGTAGACAAGACCACACAAACAGATCTGGGACCAGTCTAGTGCCAGGCCGGTGAGTCCCCCTCATATGTTACTGGCTTGGGGGGACCTCTGTAATACTGTCCCTTGGGTCGGGGCGAGCTACAGCAGGCCGCCGTCGGATGCTGCGGCCTGAAGCGATGAGGTCGGCGTAACCCCGGGAGTGAGAAAAGGCGTAGGCCGAGCGGCGGGATCGTCTGTCGCGCTGGAACGGAGCCGGTTTCTTCTTCTCCTCCTCCTCCTCCTCTTCCTCCTCATACTTCTTCCTGTTCCTCTGGACCTGCGTCGTCGGTGGGAAACAATTATTCAATAAACATTCATAAAATCGTTCATAAACAAGTTTAAAAAATATGGATGTGTGGTGGATTTTATTCAAGAGCACTTGAGACAGGACGTAGTTTTCCAGGTTTTTTCCATTTCCACAGATCTCGGATACAAAAAACCTCTCACAATATTGCAGAGGCAACGAGCCCGTACCCTGGACCTATCACATATTACACATATTACAGATATCAAGTCATTTTCGGGTTAGTGGTAGCTATGCCTTACGTTGTCTCCAACCGACGGCCATATGGTTTTGCAGAGGAACTGAATGAAGATGACAGGTAGCAGGCTGATTCCCACAGTCAGGATGATGGTCAGCCACAGATAGGGCTGTCTGAGCGCGTTAGGGGCTACACCTGACACACAGAAAAACAAAAACATTAGCTGGGTTAGAAAAGCACAGTAATTACTCACCATCACCATCTGTGACAGGAGCCATATGGCCAGGGTCATGTTCATAAGGTGCGAACTGGAAGAAAACTGACAGAATTAGGGGGGTACTACCTAAACTTGTCCAATAAGAAACATTCATTCTCCATTGTGAAACGTTTTGCTATCGTCTGTGTGACCGAATGAACACGACCCAGGATAGTATTCATTAGGGCATACAAGTGTAACGGAAGTGAAACGGCTAGCTTAGTTAGCGGGGTGCGCTAAATAGCGTTTCAATTGGTGACATCACTTGCTCTGAGACCTTGAAGTAGAAGTTCCCCTTGCTCTGCAAGGGCCGTGGCTTTTGTGGAGAGATGGGTAACGATGCTTCGTGGGTGACTGTTGTTGATGTGTGCAGAGGGTCCCTGGTTCGAGCCCGGGTATGGGCGAGGGGACGGTCTAAAGTTATACTGTTACACAAGGTCCAGGAAGTCTCTCCCAGTTTTAGTCTGTTTTCATCCATATGACAGATCTGAAGAGGCAGAACTCACCGGTGAATGTGAAGGTTGACGGGAAGATGACGTGGATTCCTGCACTGTGGATATCGAACATGATGCCGAAGTATATGGCTATACTGCAGAGGACGGCGAAGCAGTTCACAAAGGTCCAGTATGACGTATCCAGAGATATCTGGGAGAGAGTATGAGAGACAGGAAGTTACATCTATTCCAACACTGCAGGAGGAAACAGCACTTGCTATAAA
This sequence comes from Oncorhynchus tshawytscha, assembly GCF_018296145.1. Taxonomy (NCBI): domain Eukaryota; kingdom Metazoa; phylum Chordata; class Actinopteri; order Salmoniformes; family Salmonidae; genus Oncorhynchus; species Oncorhynchus tshawytscha. The sequence continues at coordinate 45,250,732 of NC_056448.1, read as the reverse complement.
AATAGGCTTGTATATTTATTTATTTATTTTTTTACTCAACAGATTTCTGAAAACACACCAGAGTTTGTGTCTACATGTGAGTTATGGAATGAATTTCCCTTTTGAAAGACAATAAACAATCAACCAATCCATTGAGGAACAAGTCAGCTACCTGCAGGTTGACGGTGAAGATGAGAGAAGAGGCCATGACCACAGCGAGGGACTGGTAGTCTGACGGTGCCTCTCCGTCCTGCCCCATGGTCTGGAGGAACGCCCCGTATGGGATGAAGAAGACCACCAGAGAGGTGAAGATGCCGTGGAACAGACTGATGAAGAAGTTCTTGTAGTTGAACAGCGCCCCCTGCTGACCAGGGAGGTATAACTTGGGAAACTTTCTGCTCAGTTTGTCGTTCACATCCTTCAAGGAAACGGGAAATGTAAATTTCATATTAGCTCAGGGCTTCCAAAACTTGTACTGCACATTATCCCAAATTGACACTTAAATGCAGGGGACTCCACTTGGACAAGGCTTGTTAAGGCTGTGTGTTCATATTCACTAAATTTTAGTAGTTTAAGAGATCCTTTGTTGGCACTAAGCGGTTGTATTCTATACCCATTTGAAGATCATTTGTTTGATAATAAGCTGAAATGTTTTCTCAATGGGCCCAGGGGGATCCCACATAGTATCCCGTACCCAAGTTTGGGAACCATTGTATTAGCTTAACATTGACGTGTCATTTGATCGGAATAAGACAGAGTGATAAAACAAAATGTTCATCATTAAAAGCAGTGAACACAAAGCCTGTTCCCTCTATAAAAAGATCAGCTTGTCCAGCTGGCATTTGAAGACAACTGGTGCCCAGTGTGAATAGCCAAGTTATCATTACTCATTGTTTTATTACTTTCCTACAGTATTATTTCTCCTTTTTATATCTCTGCATTGTTGATGAAGGTCCCGTAAGTAACTATTTCACTGTTGTTTACGAAGCATGTGACAAGTACAATTAGATTTTGATATATTATGGACATTGTCAAAAAATGACAAACATTCTACATGTATCTCCTTTAATAGCTTACCTGATCCAACAAGCCAACCAGCAGGACAGGAAGAGAGCTGTACATCACATTGTACAAGGTGATGAACCAATCTTCATAGGCAACCTGGAGAAGTATCATAAAGTCATATATCACACAATAAATTACTCCTCCATTTTTAGATTTTATTTAAACTTTATTTAACTAGGCATGTCAGTTAAGAACAAATTCTTATTTACAATGACAGCCTACCGGGGAACAGTGGGTTAACTGCCTTGTTCAGGGGGGCAGAATGACAGATTTTTACCTTGTCAGCTCGGGGACTCGATCGAGCAACCTTTCAGTTACTGGCCCAACGCTCTAACTACTAGGATACCCTGCCGCCTCTACGCTCTAACCACTAGGCTACCCTGCCGCCCCTCTATCATCAAATACATGTCCACATTTAGGATCAATCATCTGTACCATGGTATATGTAACATAGTATATGTACCATGGTATACGTACCATGTACAATGGTGTATATGTACCATACCATATGTACCATGGTATATGTACCATATTGTATGTGCCATTGTATATGTGCCATGGTATATGTACCATATTATATGTACCACCATATATGTGCCACATTATATGTAGCACTGTATATGTACCACAGTATATGCACCACAGTACATGCACCACAGTACATGCACCATGTTATATGTAGCATAGTATATGGTACAAAAAGTAATGTGGGGGTTTTGAAGTCAGTCTAGATAAGTGGTCGTTGAAAATGCAGTTCAGACAGATGGCGCCCTAAATGGCACCCTAGGGCTCTGGTCTAAAATAGTGCACTATTTAGAGGGAATAGGGCTCTGGTCAAAAGTAGTGGACTATTTAGAGAAAATTGTACCAGTTGGGATACACCCTACCTTTAGAACATTCCCTCACCTGAGCTGAGAACCCATTGAAGAAGGAGTACCAGAAGTGGACCAGGGTGAAGGCAAAGTTCTTGAAGAAGAAGTAGCGGAGGAACTTGCACATGCGGATGTAGGACCAGCGACCGTGGACCAGCAGGAGACGCTCCAGGTACCGGAACTGAGCGAAGGCATAGTCACTGGACATCACCGCCTGCATGCCCTCCTGTCCAGATATACCCACACCGATGTCTGCAGCTGGGGAGAGAGGTGGGGGGACAAAAACAGAGAATATGATATACCCACACCGATGTCTGCAGCTAGAGGGGGGTGAAACAAAAACAGAGAATTTGTCTCCAACAACTGAAGAGGTGAGGAGTTCGCAAAGGGGGAGTAGATATAACACAACACTTCACTACAAAAGGCTTTGTGGTGAAAACTACAATTCAGCGATAACAACTGCTAACAAATAATGAATAATTTAACAGTAAATCAAATAAATCTCCTCCCGTACTCTTGATCATGTTGACGTCGTTGGCTCCATCTCCGATGGACAGCGTGACAGCCTTCTTATACTTCTTCACCAGGCTGACCACGTTGGCCTTTTGTTTTGGCGTGACCCGGCAGCAGATGACAGCCTCGCACTCGCACGCCATGTTCACAAAGTCCACCTGACGACTCTCCTTCTCCCAGTCATCGATTGGCTGGGTGGAGTCCTGGGGCGTGGCAGAGGCCGGTCTCCGTCCGAGACGCTTCAAGCGAAGGCGGCGACGTTTCTTCTTTTTCTCGTATAAGATCTCGTTCTGTGGAGAAACAGAGACAGGGAGAGAGACAGGGAGAGAGAGACAGAGAGAGAGAGAGAGACAGAGAGACAGAGAGACAGAGAGAGACAGAGAGACAGAGAGACAGAGAGACAGAGAGACAGAGAGACAGAGAGACAGAGAGACAGAGAGAGAGAGAGACAGAGAGACAGAGAGAGAGACAGAGAGAGAGACAGAGAGAGAGACAGAGAGAGAGACAGAGAGAGAGACAGAGAGAGAGACAGAGAGAGAGACAGACAGACAGACAGACAGACAGACAGACAGACAGACAGAGAGAGAGACGCCTATTTAGTCTTTAGAAAAAATATATATACTTTTGTTCACAAAAGAAAAACCTCACAAAACAATTAAATTAAAAATGTCTATGTAAATATTAGGCTGAGTCAAAATGTACGCCTTTAATGATCATTCCATGTTGAACAGCAACAGTAACTAGCAGTAGTCTACACTCACCAGCCAGCCTCCAGTGATGATGAGTGCGTTCTTGCCAGGCTCGGGAAAGAACGGATCCGGAACCTTCTTCCTGGCTCGACCGGACGCAGGCAGCTGGTCCCTCCTGCTTGCCTGTCTGATTCGCAGCTTCTCACTATCACACACACACAAGACCGTGAAACATCAGAACTACATTTTACACTCAACTACACTCTCTGTAACAGTGTATTATCATAACTTCACTCTGCAAATACAGCAGTAGCCTTTACAGCAGTAGCCTTGCCTTTACAGCAGTAGCCTAGCCTTGCCTTGCCTTCACAGCAGTAGCCTAGCCTTGCCTTGCCTTTACAGCAGTAGCCTAGCCTTGCCTTGCCTTTACAGCAGTAGCCTAGCCTTGCCTTGCCTTTACAGCAGTAGCCTAGCCTTGCCTTGCCTTTACAGCAGTAGCCTAGCCTTGCCTTGCCTTTACAGCAGTAGCCTAGCCTTGCCTTGCCTTTACAGCAGTAGCCTAGCCTTGCCTTGCCTTTACAGCAGTAGCCTAGCCTTGCCTTGCCTTTACAGCAGAGCCTAGCCTTGCCTTGCCTTTACAGCAGTAGCCTAGCCTTGCCTTGCCTTTACAGCAGTAGCCTAGCCTTGCCTAGCCTTGCCTTGCCTTTACAGCAGTAGCCTAGCCTTGCCTTGCCTTTACAGCAGTAGCCTAGCCTTTACAGCAGTAGCCTAGCCTTGCCTTGCCTTTACAGCAGTAGCCTAGCCTTTACAGCAGTAGCCTAGCCTTTACAGCTACACAGCTACACACGGATGACTCACATCAAGCACTGGGGCCCATACACCTACACTTCTCCTCTAATATCTTAAACCTACTTGATATCATCTCCATAGTGGATCTGCATGTCATCGGTAAGCAGCTCACAGGAATAGCCAATGTTCTCTGCCGTTTCTGCAGGGAGGAAAAATTTAAGAAAATGTTCATGTTAATGTCATCAATACACATTTAATCCATCAAGAGGCAAACTCTGTGAAGTAGCAGCTTAAGATGTTATCTCAGTCATTAAATCAACAGAAACACATTGTTGGGAGGTAAACATGGTTTTAAATCAACAGAAACACATTGTTGGGAGGTAAACATGGGCTGCAGCCCATGTGGAACCATATTTCTTATACTGTACAGAAGTGCACGACCATGGCCCTGGTTATAAGCAGTGTGTTAAATAGGGAACAGGGATGGAACCCGACTGTAAAGCCCAGTCCCCGGTTACATAGAGAGATGAACATTCCAGATGAAGGCTGGCCGCCATGTGAACACACCTTTCTTACCCTTCTCACCTCTCACCCTTCTCACCCCTCACATCTCTCACCTTTCTTATCTCCGGTGAGAACCCAGATCTTGATGTCAGCCTTTGCCAGCTTGGCGATGGTCGCAGGAACCCCATCCTGGAGCTTGTCCTCGATGGCAGTCGCTCCGATCATCTGCGAAAGGACATAAAAGTAAACCGGGTGACTTTTCAGAGCAGAACGTGGCGGCTTTAATAAAAGCAAGAGTCAGATTTCTTTGGTAACACAAGATAAAGGGTGTTAAACCCGGTGTCCTGATTACATTTACAAATCTGACCCTCATACCATCGTGGCCAATCATCCCCAGCTTCCAACTGGCTCGTTCAGCCCCACTCTCTACTGTAAATTCTGGTGGGCAGCTGCTATAGACCACCAAGTGCTAACAGTCAGTATCTGGATAATGTGTGTGAAATGCTTGATAATGTAATGTGATATCAACAGAGAAGTATATTTTCTGGGTGATTTTAAATATTGACTGGTTTTCATCAGGTTGCCCACTCAAGAGAAAGCTTCAAACTGTAACCAGTGCCTGCAACCTGGTTCAGGTTATCAATAAACCTACCAGGGTAGTTACAAACAGCACAGGAATTAAATCATCAACATGTATTGATCATATCTTTACTAATTCTGCAGAAATGTGCTTTAAAGCAGTATCTAAATCCATAGGATGTAGTGATCACAATATAGTAGCCATATCTAGGAAAACCAAAGTTCCAAAGGCTGGACCTAAAATAGTGTATAAGAGGTCAGGCTGGACCTAAAATAGTGTATAAGAGGTCATACAATAAGTTTTGTAGTGATTTATATGTTGTTGATGTGAAGAATATTTGTTGGTCCGTGGTGTGTAATGAGGAGCAACCAGACGCTGCTGGTGTGTAATGAGGAGCAATCAGACGCTGCTTGTCTGTGGTGTGTAATGAGGAGCAACCAGACGCTGCTTGTCTGTGGTGTGTAATGAGGAGCAACCAGACGCTGCTTGTCTGTGGTGTGTAATGAGGAGCAACCAGACGCTGCTGGTCTGTGGTGTGTAATGAGGAGCAACCAGACGCTGCTGGTCTGTGGTGTGTAATGAGGAGCAACCAGACGCTGCTGGTCTGTGGTGTGTAATGAGGAGCAACCAGACGCTGCTTGTCTGTGGTGTGTAATGAGGAGCAACCAGACGCTGCTGGTCTGTGGTGTGTAATGAGGAGCAACCAGACGCTGCTGGTCTGTGGTGTGTAATGAGGAGCAACCAGACGCTGCTGGTCTGTGGTTTGTAATGAGGAGCAACCAGACGCTGCTGGTCTGTGGTGTGTAATGAGGAGCAACCAGACGCTGCTGGTCTGTGGTGTGTAATGAGGACCAACCCGACGCTGCTGGTCTGTGGTTTGTAATGAGGACCAACCAGACGCTGCTGGTCTGTGGTTTGTAATGAGGAGCAACCAGACGCTGCTTGTCTGTGGTGTGTAATGAGGAGCAACCAGACGCTGCTGGTCTGTGGTGTGTAATGAGGAGCAACCAGACGCTGCTGGTCTGTGGTGTGTAATGAGGAGCAACCAGACGCTGCTGGTCTGTGGTGTGTAATGAGGAGCAACCAGACGCTGCTGGTCTGTGGTGTGTAATGAGGACCAACCAGACGCTGCTGGTCTGTGGTGTGTAATGAGGACCAACCAGACGCTGCTGGTCTGTGGTGTGTAATGAGGAGCAACCAGACGCTGCTTGTCTGTGGTGTGTAATGAGGAGCAACCAGACGCTGCTTGTCTGTGGTGTGTAATGAGGAGCAACCAGACGCTGCTTGTCTGTGGTGTGTAATGAGGAGCAACCAGACGCTGCTGGTCTGTGGTGTGTAATGAGGAGCAACCAGACGCTGCTGGTCTGTGGTGTGTAATGAGGAGCAACCAGACGCTGCTGGTCTGTGGTGTGTAATGAGGAGCAACCAGACGCTGCTGGTCTGTGGTGTGTAATGAGGAGCAACCAGACGCTGCTGGTCTGTGGTGTGTAATGAGGAGCAACCAGACGCTGCTGGTCTGTGGTGTGTAATGAGGAGCAACCAGACGCTGCTGGTCTGTGGTGTGTAATGAGGAGCAACCAGACGCTTGACACATTTATGAAACTACTTATTCCATTAAGACTGCACCCATTAAGAAAAGTACTGTAAAAACTGTTCAATCCCCTTGGTTTGATGAGGAATTGAACAGTTCATCACAAAACCCACTAACATTAACGACTTTTTCCATTGGAGATAAATAAAAAATAAACTTAGGAATGACATGCCGGCAACCAAACACTGACACTATTACATCCAGATATATCGGGACAAAATTATAAAAAGACAAGAATTGTATTTTGAATTCCATGAAGCCAGTGTGGAAAAAATGAAAAGCCACCGGGGTCTGACAATCTGGACGGAAATTTACTGAGGATAATAGTGGACCATATTGGCTCTCCTATTTTCCACGTCTTCAATCTAAGCCGACTAGAAAACGTGTGCCCTCAGGCCTGGAGGGAAGCTAGTCTTTCCGCTAACCTAAGAACAGTAAAGCCCCCTTTACTGGCTCAAATAGCCAACCAATCAGCCTGTTACCAACCCTTAGTAAACAAATTCAGCACGCTTACAGGGAAGGACACTCAACAAGCACAGCACTTACACAAATGCCTGATGATTGGCTGAGAGAAATTGATGATAAAAGGATTGTGGGGGCTGTTTTGTTAGACTTCAGTGCAACTTCTGACATTATCAAATCAGTCTGCTGCTGGAAAAACATGTGCTATGGCTTTACAGCCCCTGCTATATCATGGATAAAGAGTTATTTGTCTAACAGAACACAGAGGATTCTTTAATAAAGTCCCCCCTTATCTCAGCTCACTGGTCACCATAGCAGCACCCACTCGTATCACGCGCTCCAGCAGTTACATCTCACTTGTCTCCCCCAAAGCCAATTCCTCCTTTGGTCGCCTTTCTTTCCAGTTCTCTGCTGCCAATGACTGGAAGGAACTGCAAAAATCTCTGAAACTGGAAACACTTATCTCCCTCACTAGCTTTAAGCACCGGCTGTCAGAGCAGCTCACAGATCACTGCACCTGTACATAGCCCATCTGTAAACAACCCATTCAACTACCTCATCCGCATACTGTATTTATCTTGCTCCTTTGCACCCCAGTATCTCTACTTGCACATTCATCTCCTGCACATCTACCATTCCAGTGTTTAATTGTTATATTGTAATTACTTGGCCACCATGGCCTATTTACTGCCTTAACTCCCTTATCTTACCTCATTTGCACTCACTGTATATGGACTTGTTTTCTTTTTTTCTACTGTATTATTGACTGTATGTTTGTTTTACTCCATGTGTAACTCTGTGTTGTTGTATGTGTCGAACTGCTTTGCTTTATCGTGGCCAGGTCGCAATTATAAATGAGAACTTGTTATCAACTAGCCTACCTGGTTAAATACAGGTGTTCTCAACTAGCTTACCTGGTTAAATACATTTTTTTTTTTAAATAGAAGCCTCTCAAACATAATCCAGGTAGAATCAGGAATTCCCCAGGGTAGCCATTTAGGACCCTTGCTTTTTACTAACGACATGCCACTGACTTTGAGTAAAGCCAGTGTGTCTATGTATGTGGATGATTCAACACTCCACACTTCAGCTACTACAGCGACTGAAATGACTGCAACTCTTAACAAAGACCTGCGGTTAGTTTCAGAATGGGTGGGAAGGAATAAGTTTGTCCTAAATATTTCCAAAACTAAAAGCATTCTATTTGGGATAAATCACTCAGTAAGCCCTAAACCACGTCTCGTAATGAGTAACGTGGAAATTGAGTAAGTTGAGGTGACTAAACTGCTTGGAGTAACTCTGGATTGTAAACTGTCATGGTCAAAACATATTGATAGAACAGTAGCTAGGATGGGATAAATCTGTTCCTAAAAAAGCGCTGCTCTGCCTTCTTAACACTATCAACAAGGCAGGTCCTACAGGCCTAGTTTCTACCTTCATAACAACACTATCAACAAGGCAGGTCCTACAGGCCCTAGTTTCTACCTTCTTAACAACACTATCAACAAGGCAGGTCCTATAGGCCCTAGTTTAGTCGCACCTTGACTACTGTTCAGTCGTGTGGTCAGGTGCCACAAAAAAGGACTTAGTAAAATTGCATTTGGCTCAGAACAGGGCAGCACGACTGGCCCTTGGATGCACACAGAGAGCAAACATTAATAACAACAATAATATTAATGTCAATCTCTCCTGGCTCCAAGTGGAAGAGAGACATACTTCATCACTACTTGTTTTTTGTAAGAGGTGTTGACAAGCAGAATGTACCTAGCTGTCCATTTAAAACACTAGCACACAGCTCGGACACCCACGCATACCCCACAAGTGGCCGTGATTAGGAGTTCCGATAGGGCAGCACACAATTGGCCCAGCGTCATCCGGGTTTGGCCGGGGTATGCAATCAATGTAAATAACGATTTGTTCTTAACTGACTTTACTAGTTAACTTAAAAAGGTAAAATAAAAATAAAAAAACAAGACATGCCACAAGAGGTCTCTTCTTCGCAGTCCTCAAGTCCAGAACAGACAATAGGAGGCATACAGTACTACATAGAGCCGTGACTACATGGAACTCTATTCCACAGTACTACATAGAGCCATGACTACATGGAACTCTATTCCACAGTACTACATAGAGCCATGACTACATGGAACTCTATTCCACAGTACTACATAGAGCCATGACTACATGGAACTCTATTCCACAGTACTACATAGAGTCATGACTACATGGAACTCTTTTCCACAGTACTACATAGAGCCATGACTACATGTAACTCTATTCCACATCAGGTAACTGATGCAGCAGTAGAATCAGATTGAATAAACAGGTAAAAATACACCTGATGGAACAACGGGGACTGTGAAGAGACACACACAAAAGGTTCAGACACATGAATATGCACACATTGTGATAGTTGTAGTGGAGATGTGGTGGTGTATGGATGTTATATGATGGACTGTTTGATCTTTAGTTCATTCACTACAAACATAGTTCACTTTTTTAATCTGTTGTTGTTTATGTAATGAGGATGGTTTGGTGTGTTTGGACCCCAGGAAGAGTAGCTGCTGCCTTGGTAAGAACTAATGGGGATCCATAATAAACCCCAGGAAGAGTAGCTGCTGCCTTGGTAAGAACTAATGGGGATCCATAATAAACCCCAGGAAGAGTAGCTGCTGCCTTGGTAAGAACTAATGGGGATCCATAATAAACCCCAGGAGGAGTAGCTGTTGCCTTGGTAAGAACTAATGGGGATCCATAATAAACCCCAGGAAGAGTAGCTGCTGCCTTGGTAAGAACTAATGGGGATCCATAATAAACCCCAGGAAGAGTAGCTGCTGCCTTGGTAAGAACTAATGGGGATCCATAATAAACCCCAGGAAGAGTAGCTGCTGCCTTGGTAAGAACTAATGGGGATCTGTAATAAACACAAATACAAACTATTCCCCAGGTCAGTGCTGTAAATGAGAATGTGTTCAGACAACTTACCTGGTAAAATAACAGTTTTTTTTTTAAAAACGTTTACGTAAAGACTGATGGCATCTTATAACTTAACAATCCTGACCAAAATGCCAGCCCTCTACATTGTAGAAGTGACTTGATTGATTGAAGTATTTAGAGTGTGTCCTACCATGAAGTTGTTCTCAATCTGTTCATACACTTGATCTAGAGCAGCCTCCCTGTTGCCCATAGCAACACTGGCATCCTTGTGCTTCTTAGCCCAGGCGTCAAACTCCTGCTTACTGATATCCTTATAACACAAACACAGGGTCCGGAGAGTCTGGTTGGCAAAGATCTACAATGGAAGAGAATGATGCACCAATGAAAAAACATGCATCGTCTATTTTGTGAGAAACTATTTGAGCTCAGAGTTCATGAGTTCAGAGTTCAACAACACGTCAAACTAAGGCCACTGCAACTCCACATAGGCTCAAAGTCGTACAGCAGAGGTCTCATACTATGACGTCAGAATGTGGCCCCTGGGCAAAAGGAGTTTGGCACACCTGCCATATTAAAAAACACCCCAGAACAGATATTGTTGACTCACATCCAGAGCAGTCTGGGTCACTTCCTTGTGTCTGGAGTTGGGAGAGAGGCGTTCATAGATGACCGTGTCTGCTCCTTTACAGTACAAACGGATCCGGCCATCGGGGAACCTCACTGTGAGAGTGAGTGAGTGAGTGAGTGAGAGAGAGAGAGAGAGAAAACAGCACATTAGGGAGATGGTCACAGTAAAAGGGCTAATTTTGCAAAATTTCAGCTTTCCCAAAGTTCCCCAAAAAACCTGGCTAGCTAGAGGATAAAACAGGGAGGTTCCCAGGGAGGGAATAAAACAGGGAGGGAATTCTCCAACTAGGAATTCCAACAAACCTGGGAACTCCAAAAATATCCAGAGTTTTACAACCCTACATAAGTCCCAGGGATTACAGACTTAAAAACTGTCACTCACAGATGATGGACATGCGTTTGCGGTCGCTGTTAAAGTCGAGCAGGGCCAACACCTCGTAGGTCATCTCCTGGTCCATCTCGCTGATGGTGATGGTGTCCTGGGTACGGGACAGGAACACAAAACCGAAGTTCCTGGCAGCAGTCACCAGAGCTCCCTCGTCAGGAGAGGCTGCCTGGTACACCAACTCATCTGAGGATTGAGGACAACAGACGCACATCAACTCTGGGGTCAGAGGTTATGTTACACCTGTATTAAGACTACCAGTTTATGTATGTCCCTGTTAAATAAATATTGGGCCGGTTCCCCCAGACACAGATAAAGATCGATCCTGGTCTAAGAAAGATTTTCAATAAATTCTCCATTGAGCATGTTTTTCCCCGTTAAGGACCAGGCTTTTTCGGTGTCCGGGATACCAGCCCATTATGTATAAATCGGTGACGTCTGAACTTTGACCTCTAGCATCACTAGAATGCAGGTTGACGAATGCTCACCTTCTTTCTGCTCCACCATGACAGTGTGACACAGAGACAGCAACTTGAAGAACTCCAGCGTTTCTTTGTCCTTCTTGGACCGGATGCAGGCCACCAGGGAATGATCAAGGTACTCAAACTTGCTGTCTGCATACTTGTTCCAGCTGAAATCCACTGGCTGTGAAGTACCGAGGGGAAGAAATGACCATCAAGACGATGCTACAGATACTCGGAAGGCCAGTTTCCTGGACCCAGATTAAACCTAGGTCCTGAACTAACAACACTTTCAAATGGGGAATCTCCATTGAACACACTTTTTAGTCTGGGACTATGCTTGATCCGAGTCCAGGAAACTGACCCTGAATAGTTTTATTTTAATGTAATCTCTCGCAACAGATGTTGAAATGAAAAGCGTTTTGAAAAGCAGAAACAGTCATGTTACACTGTGACAATCGGAATAGAATGGTGAACCTCACCTTTCCACGATTCAGAGTCACTCCCTCGGCAGTGGTGGGGTCACCTGACAAATGAAAAGTATTGGTTCGTTGTTATACTTTGTCGTGTACGTCATGACACAGGCATCTTCACAAATGCAGTGGACCAGAATGTCCATCCAAGCCAGGATATAAGTTTAGCATGATCCACTGCAGTACCCATTATGCTCTGTACAACCTATCAATTTGTATCTTCCTAAAGATGTTCTGCTCTTCTCCTTATCAATTTTTTTATTTTACCTTTATTCAACTAGGCAAGTCAGTTATGAACACATTCTTATTTTCAATGACGGCCTAGGAACAGTGGGTTAACTGCCTTGTTCTGTCCCTGAACGACAGATTTGTACCTTGTCAGCTCGGGGATTTGAACTTGCAACCTTCCGGTTACTAGTCCAACGCTCTAACCACTAGGCTACCCTGCCGCCCCTACACTCTAACCACTAGGCTACCCTGCCGCCCCTACACTCTAACCACTAGGCTACCCTGCCGCCCCTACACTCTAACCACTAGGCTACCCTGCCGCCCCTACACTCTAACCACTAGGCTACCCTAAACCACTAGGCTACCCTGCCGCCCCTACACCAAACCACTAGGCTACCCTGCCGCCCCTACACTCTAACCACTAGGCTACCCTGCCGCCCCTACACTCTAACCTCTAGGCTACCCTACCGCCTCTACACTCTAACCACTAGGCTACCCTGCCGCCCCATCAATACATGGTGTCAGAAGCGAAAGGACATTTGTCTAACCAAAGGTGCGTCCGGCGATGGTGCACTTCTTGAAGGCCATGATGTTCTGCGTGAGGGTACCGGTCTTGTCAGAGAAGACGTACTCGATCTGACCCAGTTGTTCGTTGAGGGTGGTGGTACGGGCCTTGGCTGGCGTGTCTTTCTCCTGGTAGTACATCTGAAGGTCCCAGTTGATGAACTTCGACTGGCCCAAACGAATCACTTCCACACTGGACAGGAAGTAGAGGAAATAACATCATGACAGTCAGGTTAGGAGAAATTATCCAGGTTGACTTTTTTTCCCCATCAGAAACACAATGTCTACGTGTTAGAATAGGATAACTAGAACATTAAAACAGCTGTAATAAAGTCTAATAAAGTATGTGGAAGTAGAAGGTAGAGATAGTAAATACAGACTTCAAGTCTTAGATCAAGAGATTCATTGTTCTACTTCTCCATCAGGTTAGTCTCTGCTAACAGACAAAAACAAAGCTGGCCCAGAGGAGAGATTCTGGGTTGCTGACATTAGCCTCAGGTAAACTGACGTCTGTGTGTTAGGATAATTGGAACTTGGATATATGACCATTGCTAATCCTGAAACAACCATCTCTTCTGAGATGGAGGGTAATAGAGGGTACAAGTGCGAGCTAGCCTGGGTTTTGTGACGACTCACCTGACGTAGAGGGAGATGGGAACCATGGTGTTGAGCACGATGATGTACCCCCAGAAGCTGAGGAAACCTCTGTAAGAAGCAGTCTGATCCTTGCCGTCTTTCAGATACCAGGCCTTGCTGCCTACTTCCTCGTACCAGAAGGTGTTTCCGATGGCCAGGCCAGCACACACCAGGATCAGGATGACAAAGATCTGGCGGACGGAGGAAGGGATGATTTTTTGGATGGAGTTCTTCCACTGTCTCTCTATTCTCACAAGCCATCATCAAGCATATGTCCAAAGCCTTCAGAGAGAGTATTCACACCCCCTTGACTGACACCACTATTTTTTTTTATTGTGTTAAAACAGCCCGAATAAAAACATTTATTCAATTGAGATTGTGTCTCTGGCCTACATACAATACCCGACATAATGTTGTGGAATTATGCTTTTGGAAATGTTAACAAATTAATTAAAAATATAAAGCTGAAATGTCTTGAGTCAATGAGTATTTTGAAGCCTTTGTAATGGCAAGCCTTCGCTTTACAAGTTACACAACAAGTTGGACTCACTGTGTGCGCAATAATAATGTTCAACATTTTTCAATGACTGCCTCATCTCTGTAACACACACATATACAGATAATTGTAAGGTCCCTCAGTCCAGCAGTGAATTGCAAACACAAGGTTTTTCCAATGCCTTGCAAAGGACACCTATTGGTAGATGGGTAAACATAAATAAAGGAGACATTGAATATCCCTTTGAACATGGTGAAGTTATTAATTACACTTTGGATGGTGTATTAATACACCCAGTCACTACAAAGATACAGGTGCCCTTCCCAACTCAGTTGCCGGAGAGGAAGGAAACCACTCAGGGATTTCACCATGAGGCCAATGGTGCTTTTAAAACAGTTATAGAGTTTAATGGCTGTGATAGGAGAACACAGAGAATGGATCAACAAAATTATAGTTCCTCCACAATAGTAACCTAAATGACAGAGTGAAAAGAGGAAAGCCTGTACAGAATACAAATATTCCAGAAACATGCATCCTGCTTGCATCAAGGCACTAAAGTAATACTGCAATACAAAGTGTTATGTTTGGGGCAAATCCAACAACATCACTGAGTACCACTCTTCTTATCTTCAAGCATGGTGGTGGCTTGTCATGGGTAAGCTTGTCATCAGCAAGGATTAGGGAGCTTTTTAGGGTCGAAAGAAACGGAAGAGTTAAGTACAGGAAAAATCCTAGAGGAAAACTTGGTTCAGTCTGCTTTCCACCAGACACTGTGAGACAAATTCACCTTCCAGCAGGACAATAACCTAAAACAGAAGGCCACCTATACACTGGAGTTGCTTATCAAGAAGAAAGTGAATATTCCGGAGTGGCCGAGTTACAGTTTGGACTTAAACCTACTTGAAAATCTATGGCAAGACCTGAAAATGTATTCTAGCAATGATCAACAACCAACTTGGCAGAGCTTGAAGAATAAAACAATAAAAATGGGTTCATATTGCACAATCCAGGTGTGAAAAGCTCTTAGAGACTCACCAAGAAGACTCACAGCTGTAATCGCTGCCAAAGATGATTCTAACATGTATTGACTCAGAGGTATAAATACTTAAGGAAAATTTGATATCTGTATTTAAATTTTCAATATATTTGTAAAAAAAAAAAAAAAAAATTCACTTTGTCATTATGGGCTATTGTGTGTAGATGGGTGAGCAATTAAATGAATCCATTTTGAATTCAGGCTGTGACAACAAAATGTAGAATAAGTCATGGAGTATGAATGCTTTCTGAAGGCACTGTAGATGGCTGTTAACAGCCTTAATTTCATACAAGCTGAAATATTGCAAGGGGATGATTGAGTGTACCACTTACACTATACACCATGTAGTTCATCAGCTCATCGATTTTAGTCCTCTTGAACCTGGTCTTGCCCCCATTCCTCATGATTTTAGTGTCAGCGCCTACAGCAGAACGGTGAACAAACAGAAGAGTAAAGGGTTTGGATGAGATGAAGTCCAAGGTAGCAATATGACCGTGGTCGTTGGTGTGTTCGTTGGTTCCGAAAAGTGTGTTCTTACCTGCGAAGATGACCAGTCCGTGACACTCGTCAGTGTTTCTGATCCTACATCCTCTCAGCATCATATTGTCCAGATCCAGAGGGAATCGGTCTTTCCTCCAACACATGGTCCCCGTGAACTTATCCAGACGGTTGTTAGGCTCCTCACACACTATCATGGCTGTACGGAGAAACAAGACAACATTGACAACACACTATCCTGGCTGTACGGAGAAACAAGACAACACACTATCCTGGCTGTACGAAGAAACAAGACAACAGTGACAACACACTATCCTGGCTGTACGAAGAAACAAGACAACACACTATCCTGGCTGTAGGAAGAAAGACAACACACTATCCTGGCTGTACAAAGAAACAAGACAACACACTATCCTGGCTGTACGAAGAAACAAGACAACAGTGACAACACACTATCCTGGCTGTAGGGAGAAACAAGACAACACACTCTCCTGGCTGTTTGAGGGGGAGCAAGGGAAGCAAGTGAAGTGACCACACTATCCTGGCTGTATAAGGGAACAGAGACCACACTATCCTGGCTGTATAAGGGAACAGAGACCACACTATCCTGGCTGTATAAGGGAACAGTGACCACACTATCCTGGCTGTATAAGGGAACAGAGACCACACTATCCTGGCTGTATAAGGGAACAGAGACCACACTATCCTGGCTGTATAAGGGAACAGAGACCACACTATCCTGGCTGTATAAGGGAACAGAGACCACACTATCCTGGGCGGAACAGTATCAGAACTTGTTATGATGAGGTGTTGCAAGTCCTTTCTACTCATTCTATGGCTCACACCATCATAGCTGGGGTGGTGGTGAAGGAAACCGTGACCAGGCAGAGTCTAGCTAGCTGCACAGCTAGACAGGATATATTTGACAAACAATAACTGCCATCCTGGGTGCCCCATAGTTTACAACTGCAAATACATCTGGAAGACACTAAAAGAGAAAAGTGGACCCACTTTCTCTCCCACAGTGTCTCTCCCACTCTCAGGATTCCCCTCTCATCTGTACACGCTCTCTAAAATAATATATTCCACATGTGTTTTCTCTAGTTACAGTACAGCAGTATGTTACCGTCAAACTGTGCCAGCTGGCCCTCCTCCTGCAGTCTCTCGTCTGTCACTTTCAGACCCATCTTGAACTTCAGGTTGGTTTCCCTGCAAAATCAATAACGTACTTTCATTTTCCAGTGGACTTCTACAGTATGCTGGGAACATCTATCTTAGTCCCAGATCTGGTCTCTCTTATTTGGCATGCTAGCACAAACACACTGGCACTCAGGCTAGGGAGCATCTGTACATTTAAAAGAAACTAAACCATGTTAGCCTTTTGATAGTATTGTTTGATTAACAAAAAAGGTTATCAATCTAAAAATCAACAGGCTTAAAACAGACTGACTACAACAAGTCTCAGCAAAACCTTGTTTTAATCCAACTACAGCTCTTAAAAATGTTTGTGTTTACACAAAGGCAAATTCTGTTAATGTAATTTCTCCTGTTATCAAGGAACAGTTGTTGACAACCCCATTATGAAATGTCAGATTACACAACAAGGTTTGAAGACCTGGACTGTGTCCCAAATGGCAACATATGCCCTAGATAGTGCACTACTTTTGACCAGGGCCCAATAGGGCTCAAAGTGCACTGCTTTTGACTAGGGCACATAGAATATATAAGAAATAGGATGCCATTTGGGACAGGAAGGCCAATACATTTACTTGTATTAGAGAACATCTTACCCATCGAGCTCGGCGGTTTCAACATAACAAAGACTGTTGGGGTTTGAACTGGACAACAACAGAATGTCGGCCTAAAATTAAAAATAAAATAAAAAATGATCAAATAATTTTTTGGGGGGAACTGAATTATAAAATGGCTGGTTGGTTTCAATTCAATCAAATGAATAATACATTATGAAATGTCAATTCAGAACCTTCAGAATTGTTCGGAAGTATATATATTTTTTATTTATTTTATTTTAAAAGGAACCGAGTCGAAGAACAAATAAATGACATACCGGGATGTGACCATTTTTCTTCAAACGAACCACATCACCGACATGGATGTTCATCCACTTCGACTCTTGAAACCTGGGTTTGGAAAAAGTTTCAGTCATTTCCCCCCCCCATTCTTTATCATGTTCAAAACATGAAGTTCCTCTTGTTGATGCATAGCACAGAGAATACAATAAACAAGGTAAGAGACAAAAGGTACACTGTTGCACTATGGAGAACCAGAACACAATACTGTTCTAGTTTCTATGTTCACACCATAGACTTAGATAGACGACTCCTCTTTGCATCTGTCCCATTATGGTGTCAGAGGTTCTTCTTTTACTACTTCTATGAGTTGGTAAACAAACAGAAAGGGTGCATACTGCCACCTGGAGGCTGTTTGAACAGGTATAAAGCCAAGGATGGCGATTTACTGCCACCTGCAGTTGTAGAATGTTTGCGGCATAAGTTTAATTCATTGGCTGATCCCTCCTGGTGACCTGGATGGAATCATGTGATCCTTCCTTAACCTATAGATTGTCCCACCCAGTCGACTACTTCAAAATGGTGGAAGCCCTCAATGGCACTGCAGGGTCAATTCCAAGTACATATCTATCCATGGCTATGGTTCATCGTCCTCATTACCTGCCATCCAGGAGGACATCACACTTCCTGTTGTTGATCTCCTTGTCCATTCGGTGGCGGGCCTGTTAGACGGGGAGGGAAAACACCAGCCAGGGTTCAGAATTACACTAATGGACCACAGTGAGCTCTTCACAACAAAATGTAGTGTACTGCACATGACAATGGGGGGGGAGAGAGATACATAAATAACAAAAGAGGCCTTTCTTAGTTGCAGGTGGTCTGCAAATTATTTGATAAAAATATATTTTCTCTTAAAAAGAATAAATTGGGACAATAATGGAGGTTATAAACAATTGTAAATTAATTTATACAATGAAAAGTGTTGAATAAATATCCATTTGTAATGAAAGTCCTTTAATCTGTTACATTCACTGAGAACATTGTTTCTAAATTTGACCGCTAAAATATTTTATGTTAAAGAATTCCGCGACTCCGCGAAAGCTGGTACTCAAGAGGTTTTGACGTTGATTTGGTGGTCCCCGGAAAGGAAATTTCGGGAACTACTGATCTATAGGACACCACGTTTCGGCGCCAAGACTTTGGGAGAAGAGTGAAGAATTGATGTAGCCAGCGAGAAGTGGATGAGTCACGCACCAGATCGTCCACTAGGTCTTTGATGGCTGTGATTCCCAGCACCAGAACTAAAGGCACCAAGGTCGTGTACCAAGGCAACGTGGTGATCTCAGGAATAATCTGATGAGAGAGGAATAATCACAAGGGTGTATTATTAATATCAGAGTCTGAATGTTAAAGTAACAATCTAATGTCTAATCCAATCTGGTGATCCCAAGAAAAATAATACATTAAAAAGGAAATAAAAACATTGTTACAAATTAATATCACAGAAACTATTACGTCATCATTCAATCAAACATGTTCAGAGGATTCAAGGCAGCAGTGATCACAGGAATAATCTGATGATGGGGGAAGAAAGGAAAGTACAACCATTTCTAGTCTATTGTTCCATCCTGACCTGTGAACCCGGTGCCAGGATGAAATGACTAAGGGGCCAGTTGAAATCGGTGGTGGGGGGGGGGGGTCAGTATTTCACACTCAGTCTCTTCTCCTATGTCCTGCTGGACTACTGTACTGTCGTACTGCTGAAAATGTGTACTTTACGTAACATTTCCGTCGGCTTTGGAGCTCGTGTGTCAGTGCCACTGTAACTGTGCACAAATGACGTCTCACCTGTCTTTCCCCTCGCTTTCTACGGGAACCCGAAGGAGTCATACCTGACCGCCTTCGTGGCTTTGCATTCCCTCCCAACACACAGAGACCGCTCTGTCCATTGTGCTAACACAGCGCAGATACAGATTATTTTAGTGCCAACCTGTCACTCAATTTTAACTTTTTTTAATATATACACACATAAAAGTAGAACTATGTGGGTGAAAGTCTGAACTGGGGGGGGGGCTAAAAACAATTTAGCCCCCCCCATGGAGCCGGGCCCGGGTTTCTGCTGTCCAATAACGCTTCATCACTCACTGCTCAGGCCAGGGCCGGCCATTATATGTTATATGATGATGTGTCAGTATTTACATCGCATTTTACATTTATGTAAATTCATTTAAAACTGCTCGCAATAGAACAAGCCAATCGCAGTCATCCAATCCATAGTGTAGTATAAGTTGGGAAGTCTCACAGAAGACTCTTTGCTGTTAGTGGAACCCCACAGTCTACCGCTGAAGATGCTTGTAAATCAGTAAGTATGTAACACAGGATGTAACACAGGATGTAACACAGGAAGTAACACAGGAAGTAACACAGGATGTAACACAGGATGTAACACAGGATGTAACACAGGATGTAACACAGGATGTAACACAGGATGTAACACAGGATGTAACACAGGATGTAACACAGGATGTAACACAGGATGTAACACAGGATGTAACACAGGATGTCTTCAGCAGACTGACCTGTAAGATGAGCAGGGCCAGGAAGTAAAGGTTGGCAACTCGTTTGAACTGCTCTAACAGATTCAGTGGGATGAACGTCAAGGCGTTATATTTGTACGTCTTGATTCCATTCCCCTACAAACAATACAAGGAGGACAAGTTCACAAACATGGTCAAAAACAAGGCAACAGTAAACATGACAACCCCCCTCCAAGAATGATGCAGCGCCTCCCTGCCCCCTCCAACCCGCCCCCCTCTCGGGCCAATTAAGATATCACATGACTAACAAATTTCAGTTATTATGTATGAACACAGATTATCCATTATATTGACCAAACACTCGAGTGGCCACTCGAACAATGAAAACAAAATATATATTTAAAAAAATGGAAGGCAGTTGGTTTCTTAAACTAAACCACTCCATGTCTGTGTCAAATGGCATGACCTGACATTTGGCAATGATAAGGAAGGGCAAAGAGTGTTACTCGACACACTCAGAGTCTCTCTGTCTCTCTCCTTCCCAACACCTTCTCAGTCAAACTAAATGGAGCTTTCAGTGCTGCTGGTAGGCCGAGGATCATTTACATAAACAAACTGCAGCCACAGTATTGAGAGAAGGAAGCAAATGATCCGACAAAACAAAATGTGTGTCCACTCCAGTCCCAATTGGCCTCCCATTCCCTATATAGTGCACTACTTTTGACCAGGGCCCATAACTGGTTTAGTGTTTCAAGGGGAATAGGGTGCCATTTTGGATGTAACCCTGCATCTACAACACCTAAGTAATAGGTTGGGGAGTAGGACTAAGACTTTTCATCTGGACTATTTCATTGTTAACATGATGCTAGGGTACGAAAAGGGTACGAAAATAAAACATTAGCCAGGCTAAGTACCATTAAACGGATAGGAGTGGTCTTAGGAGTGGTCTTAGGAGTGGTGCTTAAAGAGACGATTATTTTATTTTTCTCCCTTATCCAATTTATCCAGTCAGATTAACTCGTGGATCCCATGATAGCTTTTTGACGATCGACACTTGGGAGTGTGCATGGGAGTGTGGGAACACGAGACTATTCTAAATGGATGACTAGTAGAGATTATTATTATTTATTTATTTTTTTAAATACACATTTTAGATATCAGGAAATTATTTTAACGACATAAAATCGCAATATTATTTTTGACAATTTCAAATGTTCTTCCTTCAAAGCTTGTTCTCTTTTTAAATAGTGAGCCAACATGAAAGCTTTTTGACGAGCTTTTTAAATAGTGAGCCAACATGTTAGCTTGTTCTCTTTTTAAATAGTGAGCCAACATGTTAGCTTGTTCTCTTTTTAAATAGTGAGCCAACATGAAAGCTTTTTGACGAGCTTTTTAAATAGTGAGCCAACATGTTAGCTTGTTCTCTTTTTAAATAGTGAGCCAACATGTTAGCTTGTTCTCTTTTTAAATAGTGAGCCAACATGTTAGCTTGTTCTCTTTTTAAATAGTGAGCCAACATGTTAGCTTGTTCTCTTTTTAAATAGTGAGCCAACATGTTAGCTTGTTCTCTTTTTAAATAGTGAGCCAACATGATAGCTTTTTGACGAGCTTTTTAAATAGTGAGCCAACATGATAGCTTTTTGACGAGCTTTTTAAATAGTGAGCCAACATGATAGCTTTATGACGAGCTTTTTAAATAGTGAGCCAACATGTTTTCAGAATTTTCTCCTGGATCTCGTCTCTCTGCTGCAGACATATGGTGAGCAATATGTTCGGAACATTGAATCGTAATATCGATTTGCAATACACATCGCATCACAATACACGTCGCATCACAATACACGTCGCATCACAATACACGTCGCATCACAATACACGTCGCATCACAATACACGTCGCATCACAATACACGTCGCATCACAATACACGTCGCATCACAATACACGTCGCAATCACGTCGCACAATACACGTCGCATCACAATACACGTCGCATCACAATACACGTCGCATCACAATACACGTCGCATCACAATACACGTCGCATCACAATACACGTCGCATCACAATACACATCGCATCGGCACCTGCATACTGTGATAATATCGTAATGTCCCTGGTGACTAACAAGTAAATGAACCCAAAATAAAAGGAAGTTGGATCACTCCAGGACAGGTAATAAACTGGTAATCAAATGGCTTCCCGGACTATTTGCATTGTGTCCAGCCACCACCTCAAACCCCGCCAACCCCTCCTCCCCCCGCCAACCCCTCAAACCCCCCCGCCAACCCCTCCTCCTCCCCGCCACCCCTCAAACCTCAAACCACATTGACTCTGTACCAGTACCGGTACCCCCTGTATATAGCCTCCACATGGACTCAGTACTGGTACCCCCTGTATATAGCCTCCACATGGACTCAGTACCGGTACCACCTGTATATAGCCTCCACATGGACTCAGTACCGGTACCACCTGTATATAGCCTCCACATGGACTCAGTACCGGTAACCCCCTGTATATAGCCTCCACATGGACTCAGTACCGGTACCACCTGTATATAGCCTCCACATGGACTCAGTACCGGTACCCCCTGTATATAGCCTCCACATGGACTCAGTACCGGTACCCCCTGTATATAGCCTCCACATGGACTCAGTACCGGTACCCCCTGTATATAGCCTCCACATGGACTCAGTACCGGTACCCCTGTATATAGCCTCCACATTGACTCTGTACCGGTACCACCTGTATATAGCCTCCACATTGACTCTGTACCGTAACACCCTGTATATAGCCTCCACATTGACTCAGTACCGGTACCACCTGTATATAGCCTCCACATGGACTCAGTACCGGTACCACCTGTATATAGCCTCCACATGGACTCAGTACCGGTACCACCTGTATAAAGCCTCGCTACTGTTATTGTATTTCTTTACTTATCTATTGTTCACCTAATACCCATTTTTTACTTAAAAATTGCACTGTTGGATCAGGGCTTGTAAAGGAAGAATTTCACTCTAAGGTTGTTGTTGTATTTGGCACATGTGACAAATAAAGTTTGATTTGACCACAGACTAACCAGGAGTCCTGTCCTGGTACAGTCTGCCCAGTCACTGATAAATAACGAGTTATTGTCAACCCAAAGTCTGTGTATTTGAAGAAGCTGTACTAAAAAAGAACCTTAACTTTGAATATGGTCCAGGCAGTACAGGAAATGGCCAGCCTATGAGACACACGTATCAGCAGAGCGAAGAGGAAGTAGAATTAACTCACCGTCCGTGATGCACTGTATCCGATACGGCGTCAACAATGACGACAATGGAATGAAAAAAAGTAGTGATCCAAAAGGATGAAATCTTAACGTTAAACAACACCATTGCATAGGTAGATTTTATTTAGCCTGTCCACAAATGTAAAACCACCAAAGCACATGACAGGGCTTGGTTTCTGTCTTAGTTTCTACCTTTAAAAAGGTTGTGTTGCCCTACCTACCAGCAGCTGTCATTACTCCGACACAACCTGCTGTTGCCAGTAAATATTTAGATAGAAAAAGATGAGATGAGGGTTTGTCTGAACTTCTCCAACACTTCTTTTTCCATTGGCCTAATGAACACGACTCATGTCTGAACTTCTCCAATAAGCAACACTTGTTTTTCCATTGGCCTAATGAACACGACTCATGTCTGAACTTCTCCAATAAGCAACACTTGTTTTTCCATTGGCCTAATGAACACGGCCCATGTCTGAATCAGCAGTTCAGGGTGGAATAATATGATTTCTAAAGGTGGAACCAGGAGAGAGGTGACTTACTGCGTACTTGCTCTTCTTGAGACACAAAAGGTATTTTTTCTGAAACTCTGGCAGGTTACAGAAGGCTCTGTCGTTCGCTTTGACACTCCAACCAGACTCTGGAAACAGACCAACAGACAGTCAGACTCTGGAAACAGACACTCTGGAAACAGACCAACAGACAGTCAGACTCTGGAAACAGGCACTCTGGAAACCCAGGCAGCCAGGCACTCTGGAAACCCAGGCAGCCAGGCACTCTGGAAACCCAGGCAGCCAGGCACTCTGGAAACCCAGGCAGGCCAGGCACTCTGGAAACCCAGGCAGCCAGGCACTCTGGAAACCCAGGCAGCCAGGCACTCTGGAAACCCAGGCAGCCAGGCACTCTGGAAACCCAGGCAGCCAGGCACTCTGGAAACCCAGGCAGCCAGGCACTCTGGAAACCCAGGCAGCCAGGCACTCTGGAAACCCAGGCAGCCAGGCACTCTGGAAACCCAGGCAGCCAGGCACTCTGGAAACCCAGGCAGCCAGGCACTCTGGAAACCCAGGCAGCCAGGCACTCTGGAAACCCAGGCAGCCAGACACTCTGGAAACCCAGGCAGCCAGGCACTCTGGAAACCCAGGCAGCCAGACACTCTGGAAACCCAGGCAGCCAGACACTCTGGAAACCCAGGCAGCCAGACACTCTGGAAACCCAGGCAGCCAGACACTCTGGAAACCCAGGCAGCCAGACACTCTGGAAACCCAGGCAGCCAGACACTCTGGAAACCCAGGCAGCCAGACACTCTGGAAACCCAGGCAGCCAGACACTCTGGAAACCCAGGCAGCCAGACACTCTGGAAACCCAGGCAGCCAGACTCTAGAAACAGACAGCCAGAGAGTTAGAGAGAATATGCTTGAATGGTGAAACTGGTACATTTCTAAACAAATCAAAAGCTAGCACCTCATCGGTGTGTTCTCAGATTGTCTAATGGAAGAGGTGTTTGTGTGGTTGTGTGTGTGTGTGTGTTCTGCAGCTATTCTCTAGTGTCTGCTCCCAGGCTCTCACCGGTGCTCTTGATCTCTTCAGGCTGTGGTCCCCCTGGGGGCCCCTCTTCGTCTGAGCCAGGGTCCAACTCATCATCCGTCTCGTCGTCACTGTACGGCATGACCTCATCGTCAGGGCCCAGTGACCCCTGGGAGTCTGATCGCTCCCGACTCATGGTAATGAGACGTCTGAAGGTCGCTCACTGGGGGGGGGGGGAGAGAGATTCTTTTTACCATTGTTTAATTTCCCTTTAACAGTCTTTGGAAAAACAGAGACTAATGTGCTGTCTAATTGTGGTGAGAGAGAGAATCTAATGTCATGTGGATTTGGTCAACGAAGGAGTAGGAAAAGCCACCAGTGTTATCTACAAGCACCAGTTGTCGGCCATATAGCCAATAACAGTCATTGTCAGCCGGCTACTTTGAGTTCATAAATTAACTGCATCTCAGAAACAGCATGCCTCCTGGGCTTTACACACACACACACACACACACACACACACACACGACAGTGTCTAGGGTTTACAGAGAATGGTGCGACAAACAAAACAACATCCAGTCAGCGACAGTCCTCTGGGTAAAAACAGCTCGTTGATGAGAGGTGGAAGGAGAAGGGCAAGAACGGTGTACGCTAACAGGCCCGCCTACAGACAGACAAATAACAGCACAGTGCACCAGTGGTGTGCAGTACGGCATCTCGTCTGTCCTTATCACGGATGTGCTATTGCAGCAGGCGACCACACCGGGTTCCACTCCTATCAGCTAAAAACAAGAAGTGGCTCCTAGTGGGCACGCGATCACCAACACTGGACAATTGTAGTTGAAAAAATAAATTGCACAGTCCAACGAATCCCAGTTCCTGTTGCGTCATGCTGATGGCAGAGTCAAGATTTGGGCGTAAACAGCAGGAGTCCGTGGCCCCATCCTGCCTGGTGTCAACGGTACAGGCTGGTGGTGGTGTAATGGTGTAGGGAATGTTCTCAGGGCACACGTTAGGTCCCTTGATTCCAATTGAGCAACGTTAACATACCCCGAAGAATTCAGGGTGTTCTGGAGTCCGGACCTTGTACTAGACGGGTGTATCTAATAAGTTAACTCAGGGTTAGCCTTTTGGCACCAAGGTCTTTTAACCACTTGCTTTTAGACAAGGAGTTATTTGGCGTTGCCCGGCCCGGGGCTTAAACCAGCAACCTTCCAGCTGCTGGTCTGGTTCTCCAACCTTTTTTTCTCAACCCTGGTCTTGGGTAGCCAAAGGGGTACACCTTCCTTTTGTCCTGACACTACAAAGCGGATTCAGATTATCAACGTATCAAGCTTTGACGATTTAAATCAGATGTGGTGTGCTTCATCAAATACTCAAATGTGCACCACTTTGTGTCTCATGACCAGGAAACACTGCTCTAAGCTAGACTACTACAGGACCAGGACCAGGAAACACTCCTCTAAACTAGACTACTACAGGACCAGGAAACACTCCTCTAAACTAGACTACTAAGGACAGGACCAGGAAACACTCCTCTAAACTAGACTACTACAGGACCAGGAAACACTCCTCTAAACTAGACTACTACAGGACCAGGAAACACTCCTCTAAACTAGACTACTACAGGACCAGGAGAAACACTGCTCTAAACTAGACTACTACAGGACCAGGATCAGGAAACACTCATCTAAGCTAGACTACTACAGGACCAGGAAACACTGCTCTAAACTAGACTACTACAGGACCAGGATCAGGAAACACTCCTCTAAGCTAGACTACAACAGGACCAGGATCAGGATCAGGAAACACTCCTCTAAGCTAGACTACTACAGGACCAATGACCAGGAGACACTGCTCTAAACTAGACTACTACAGGACCAGGATCAGGAAACACTCCTCTAAACTAGACTACAACAGGACCAGGAAACACTCAAACTAGACTACTACAGGAAACACTCCTCTAAGCTAGACTACAACAGGACCAGGATCAGGAAACACTCCTCTAAGCTAGACTACAACAGGACCAGGAAACACTCCTCTAAGCTAGACAACTACAGGACCAATGACCAGGAAACACTCCTCTAAACTAGACTACAACAGGACCAGGACCAGGAAACACTCCTCTAAACTAGACTACTACAGGACCAGGAAACACTACTCTAAACTAGACTACTACAGGACCAGGAAACACTACTCTAAACTAGACTACTACAGGACCAGGACCAGGAAACACTACTCTAAACTAGACTACTACAGGACCAGGATCAGGAAACACTACTCTAAACTAGACTACTACAGGACCAGGATCAGGAAACACTACTCCAGGAAACTAGACTACTACAGGACCAGGAAACACTCCTCTAAACTAGACTACTACAGGAAACACCAGGATCAGGAAACACTCCTCTAAACTAGACTACTACAGGACCAGGATCAGGAAACACTCCTCTAAGCTAGACTACTACAGGACCAGGAAACACTCCTCTAAACTAGACTACTACAGGACCAGGAGACACTGCTCTAAACTAGACTACTACAGGACCAGGATCAGGAAACACTCCTCTAAGCTAGACTACAACAGGACCAGGATCAGGATCAGGAAACACTCCTCTAAGCTAGACTACTACAGGACCAATGACCAGGAGACACTGCTCTAAACTAGACTACTACAGGACCAGGACAAGGAAACACTCCTCTAAACTAGACTACTACAGGACCAGGAAACACTCCTCTAAACTAGACTACTACAGGACCAGGAAACACTCCTCTAAGCTAGACTACTACAGGACCAGGAAACACTCCTCTAAGCTAGACTACAACAGGACCAGGATCAGGAAACACTCCTCTAAACTAGACTACTACAGGACCAGGAAACACTCCTCTAAGCTAGACTACTACAGGACCAGGATCAGGAAACACTCCTCTAAACTAGACTACTACAGGACCAGTGACCAGGAAACACTCCTCTAAACTAGACTACAACAGGACCAGGAAACACTCCTCTAAGCTAGACTACTACAGGACCAGGACCAGGAAACACTCCTCTAAGCTAGACTACTACAGGACCAGGAAACACTCCTCTAAACTAGACTACTACAGGACCAGGAAACACTCCTCTAAACTAGACTACTACAGGACAAATGCATGGGTGTGGTGCTATGTCTACAATGGTTCAAGCCCAGGACAACACAATGGGTATGGGACTGAACTGGCAGCTGGAAGGCTCCCATGTACCATCTCCTGCCATTGTGCTCTTGAGCAAGGCACTTAATCCCTCACAATTGCTCTCCACCCAGGGGGGTGCTGCACTGCGAGGTGTTGGGAGAAGCAGGAAAAACACATTTCCATTCTAACCAATGGACAATAAAAAGTATGGATTGTCTCCATGTTCTGGTCACAAGATGACTCTGCACATCTCTACAACCACGCCCCTTGCCTCTATTTCACCACATATAGGTCTCCTATTGTTCTACACTGTCATTACTGTCATTACTGTATGCCCACTGTCAATGTGCCATGTCAACTGTCCTGTGTCTTCAGAACAAATCAACTGAGGTCAGTTATTAAAACGATGCCTACTTCAATATTTGGCATTATGGAAAAGACTCAAAATGTCTCTATTTACGCTGCCTACTTTGAATCTGTTTAGTGAATGACTTGTTTTATTGCGAAAGGTTGGGATATTGGGAAAGACTCATATATCGTGTTACAACATGTTCACTTTGCCAACAAATGAGAGAGAGAGCGCGAGAGAGCTGAAGTGAGAGCGAGAGAGCTGAAATGAGAGAGCGAGAGAGCTGAAATGAGAGAGAGCTGAAATGAGAGAGAGCTGAAATGAGAGAGCAAGAGAGCTGAAATGAGAGAGAGCTGAAATGAGAGAGAGCTGAAATGAGAGAGAGCTGAAATGAGAGAGAGCTGAAATGAGAGAGAGCTGAAATGAGAGAGAGCTGAATTGATACCTTTAAAACTTGAGATGGGTTAAATGGAATATTAACTGAAATCTGGACACTGACTGGCCTATAACATGTCACATATAGCTACATGCGAGAACTAATTCTCCACTTTGGCAAACGTGTCCAATCAGCACTGAAGAAACATGCAACACCTGAGGAAAGCTCAATTAAAAACCAACTGCCATTTGAGGGGAATCTTCCAATAAGATTTCGGGGAGAATGGAATGATCTTTTACTCAGGAAGTTCCCCAAAGCATCAAGGAAGCTTCAACTCGTGTGACTGAAATCTGGGCCATGACTGGCCTATAACATATCACATATAGCCGGATATTAAATCAAATTGCAGAATTAAGTATTTCTTGCAGTACGATGATACAGCAAATGTTATTTTAGTCTCTGGAAAAGGAGTGGAATAGTATGTTTAAGTTTGATTTATTTCAGTATCTGAAAAATATTCATCAAGGATGAAATTCATTTTAGTTTTCACTGCTTTTTAAATCAGATGGGGTATTTTTTTTGCAAATGGAGAATATTTAGGCTACACAGTTTAGAGAGGAGAAACGTCGAAAGAAAAATCTTTACAGATGTCAGCTAGATGATTGACTAGTTCCTGCTATCATTTAAGATGGGTATTTTTGTGAGCTATTGTGAGCTATGTGACCTATTTATTTTTATAAACTGGGTGGTACGAGCCCTAAATGCTGATTGGCTGACAGCCGTGGTATATCAGACTGAATACAACGGGTATGACAACAAAAAATATGTATTTTTACTGCTCTAATTACATTGGTAACCAGTTTATAATAGGCTGTATCAAGCCACTGTCTTGCGTAAGAACAGCCCTTAGATCAGCCCTTAGATATTGGCCACATGCCACACCCCTCGTTCCTTATTGCTTAAATATATAATGCATTAGCCTTGATCATTTGTTTGTCTTCTAGGGCAACAATTTATGACTGAAGAGAAGCTGCAAGCCTAGGCCTATCTGACCCGACAAGTTGACCAAAGCAAATTTCTAAGCAGATAAATATACACATTTATCCCACAGTCTCTGCCTGTCCGGTCTGCTGTACTCCTCCACCTGTCCGGCCAGATGCTTCTCGCCCCTATCCAGGCCAAGTACCCCACCTCCTCTGAAGTGTCTGGCTGTGTAGCTCTGCGTCAGACTTCTCCATACACGGACTAGGCCACGTTGCCCACCTCCTCTGAAGTGTCTGGCTGTGTAGCTCTGCGTCAGACTTCTCCATACACGGACTCCACGGCCCACCTCCTCTGAAGTGTCTGGCTGTGTAGCTCTGCGTCAGACTTCTCCATACACGGACTGGCCACGTCGCCCACCTCCTCTGAAGTGTCTGGCTGTGTAGCTCTGCGTCAGACTTCTCCATACACGGACTAGGCCACGTCGCCCACCTCCTCTGAAGTGTCTGGCTGTGTAGCTCTGCGTCAGACTTCTCCATACACGGACTAGGCCACGTCGCCCACCTCCTCTGAAGTGTCTGGCTGTGTAGCTCTGGCAGACTTCTCCATACAGGGACTAGGCCACGTCGCCCACCTCCTCTGAAGTGTCTGGCTGTGTAGCTCTGCGTCAGACTTCTCCATACACGGACTAGGCCACGTCGCCCACCTCCTCTGAAGTGTCTGGCTGTGTAGCTCTGCGTCAGACTTCTCCATACACGGACTAGGCCACGTTGCCCACCTCCTCTGAAGTGTCTGGCTGTGTAGCTCTGCGTCAGACTTCTCCATACACGGACTAGGCCACGTCGCCCACCTCCTCTGAAGTGTCTGGCTTCTCCATACAGGGACTAGGCCACGTCGCCCTGCTTTTCCATCTTCACAAACAGACGTAGTTTCCTTTTCTGCTTGTGACGTACAACTTGACATGTTGAGTTGTCAGGCGCAGCTAGCTAGCCGGATATAGAACGGTGTCGTGCGTTCTAAATTAGTTTATTGTTTACGTTCCACTTAAAGGTCTACAGGTGCATCTGTGATGGTCTACAGGTGCATCTGTGATGGTCTACAGGTGCATCTGTGATGGTCTACAGGTGCATCTGTGATGGTCTACAGGTGCATCTGTGATGGCCTACAGGTGCATCCGTGATGGCCTACAGGTGCATCCGTGATGGCCTACAGGTGCATCCGTGATGGCCTACAGGTGCATCCGTGATGGCCTACAGGTGCATCCGTGATGGCCTACAGGTGCATCCGTGATGGCCTACAGGTGCATCCGTGATGGCCTACAGGTGCATCCGTGATGGCCTACAGGTGCATCCGTGATGGCCTACAGGTGCATCCGTGATGGCCTACAGGTGCATCCGTGATGGCCTACAGGTGCATCTGTGATGGTCTACAGGTGCATCTGTGATGGTCTACAGGTGCATCTGTGATGGTCTACAGGTGCATCTGTGATGGTCTACAGGTGCATCTGTGATGGTCTACAGGTGCATCTGTGATGGCCTACAGGTGCATCTGTGATGGCCAACACAGCACAGCTTGGACCACTACCCGCCCAATCAGCATCTAGGATCCATAGTTCGCTCTTAATGTCCTGCTAGATTATAACTAGTCTTCTGTTAGTCAGTTCTTAATGTCCTGAGATTATAACTAGTCTTCTGTTAGTTCTTTATGTCCTGTTAGATTATAACTAGTCTTCTGTTAGTCAGTTCTTAATGTCCTGTTATATAATAACTAGTCTTCTGTAAGTCAGTTCTTAATGTCCTGTTATATTATAACTAGTCTTCTGTTAGTTCTTAATGTCCTGTTAGATTATAACTAGTCTTCTGTCAGTTCTTAATGTCCTGAGATTATAACTAGTCTTCTGTTAGTTCTTAATGTCCTGAGATTATAACTAGTCTTCTGTTAGTTAGTTCTTAATGTCCTGTTAGATTATAACTAGTCTTCTGTTAGTTCTTAATGTCCTGTTAGATTATAACTAGTCTTCTGTTAGTTCTTAATGTCCTGTTATATAATAACTAGTCTTCTGTAAGTCAGTTCTTAATGTCCTGTTATATTATAACTAGTCTTCTGTTAGTTCTTAATGTCCTGTTAGATTATAACTAGTCTTCTGTCAGTTCTTAATGTCCTGAGATTATAACTAGTCTTCTGTTAGTTCTTAATGTCCTGAGATTATAACTAGTCTTCTGTTAGTCCTTAAAATGGTCAAACGGTCTGTAGCTACTCAGTGTTTGCTTGTAAGCTTCTTGGCACCAAGATCTTTTAGCCTCTAGACAAGGAGTTAATGATTGATGAGGTTTTTGGGCCCTTTAGTAATTATCAAAAGCAGTTAAAACAGGCTAACCCCACACTAGGGCTGTGTACCAGATCAGATCAAAGACTAATTAAAAAAAACATATGAGACAATTATTTGCAGCTCTCGAATTGTAAAAGAAAATATATATATATAAATCAAATCAAATTTTATTTGTCACATACACATGGTTAGCAGATGTTAATGCGAGTGTAGCGAAATGCTTGTGCTTCTAGTTCCGACAATGCAGTAATAACCAA
This sequence comes from Oncorhynchus tshawytscha, assembly GCF_018296145.1. NCBI lineage: Eukaryota > Metazoa > Chordata > Actinopteri > Salmoniformes > Salmonidae > Oncorhynchus > Oncorhynchus tshawytscha. Next base: position 45,218,527 of record NC_056448.1, on the reverse strand, counting down.
GTAATCTAACTAACAATTCCAAAAAAAACTACTGTCATACACAGTGTAAGGGGATAAAGAATATGTACATAAGGATATATGAATGAGTGATGGTACAGAGCAGCATAGGCAAGATACAGTAGATGATATCGAGTACAGTATATACATATGAGATAAGTATGTAAACCAAGTGGCATAGTTAAAGTGGCTAGTGATACATGTATTACATAAGGATGCAGTCGATGATATAGAGTACAGTATCAACGTATGCATATGAGATGAACAATGTAGGGTAAGTAACATTATATAAGGTAGCATTGTTTAAAGTGGCTAGTGATATATTTACATCATTTCCCATCGATTCCCATGATTAAAGTGGCTGGAGTAGAGTCAGTGTCATTGACAGTGTGTTGGCAGTAGCCACTCAATGTTAGTGGTGGCTGTTTAACAGTCTGATGGCCTTGAGATAGAAGCTGTTTTTCAGTCTCTCGGTCCCAGCTTTGATGCACCTGTACTGACCTCGCCTTCTGGATGGCAGCGGGGTGAACAGGCAGTGCCTCGGGTGGTTGATGTCCTTGATGATCTTTATGGCCTTCCTGTAGCATCGGGTGGTGTAGGTGTCCTGGAGGGCAGGTAGTTTGCCCCCGGTGATGCGTTGTGCAGACCTCACTACCCTCTGGAGAGCCTTACGGTTGAGGGCGGTGCAGTTGCCATACCAGGCGGTGATACAGCCCGCCAGGATGCTCTCGATTGTGCATCTGTAGAAGTTTGTGAGTGCTTTTGGTGACAAGCCTTTCTTCAGCCTCCTGAGGTTAGGCGCTGCTGCGCCTTCCTCACGATGCTGTCTGTGTGAGTGGACCAATTCAGTTTGTCTGTGATGTGTATGCCGAGGAACTTAAAACTTGCTACCCTCTCCACTACTGTTCCATCGATGTGGATGGGGGTGTTCCCTCTGCTGTTTCCTGAAGTCCACAATCATCTCCTTAGTTTTGTTGACGTTGAGTGTGAGGTTATTTTCCTGACACCACACTCCGAGGGCCCTCACCTCCTCCCTGTAGGCCGTCTCGTCGTTGTTGGTAATCAAGCCTACCACTGTTGTGTCGTCCGCAAACTTGATGATTGAGTTGGAGGCGTGCATGGCCACGCAGTCGTGGGTGAACAGGGAGTACAGGAGAGGGCTCAGAACGCACCCTTGTGGGGCCCCAGTGTTGAGGATCAGCGGGGAGGAGATGTTGTTGCCTACCCTCACCACCTGGGGGCGGCCCGTCAGGAAGTCCAGTACCCAGTTGCACAGGGCGGGGTCGAGACCCAGGGTCTCGAGCTTGATGACGAGCTTGGAGGGTACTATGGTGTTGAATGCCGAGCTGTAGTCGATGAACAGCATTCTCACATAGGTATTCCTCTTGTCCAGATGGGTTAGGGCAGTGTGCAGTGTGGTTGAGATTGCATCGTCTGTGGACCTATTTGGGCGGTAAGCAAATTGGAGTGGGTCAAGGGTGTCAGGTAGGGTGGAGGTGATATGGTCCTTGACTAGTCTCTCAAAGCACTTCATGATGACGGATGTGAGTGCTACGGGGCGGTAGTCGTTTGGCTCAGTTACCTTAGCTTTCTTGGGAACAGGAACAATGGTGGCCCTCTTGAAGCATGTGGGAACAGCAGACTGGTATAGGGATTGATTGAATATGTCCGTAAACACACCGGCCAGCTGGTCTGCGCATGCTCTGAGGGCGCGGCTGGGGATGCCGTCTGGGCCTGCAGCCTTGCGAGGGTTAACACGTTTAAATGTCTTACTCACTTCGGCTGCAGTGAAGGAGAGACCGCATGTTTCCGTTGCAGGCCGTGTCAGTGGCACTGTATTGTCCTCAAAGCGGGCAAAAAAGTTATTTAGTCTGCCTGGGAGCAAGACATCCTGGTCCGTGACTGGGCTGGGTTTCTTCCTGTAGTCCGTGATTGACTGTAGACCCTGCCACATACCTCTTGTGTCTGAGCCGTTGAATTGAGATTCTACTTTGTCTCTGTACTGGCGCTTAGCTTGTTTGATAGCCTTGCGGAGGGAATAGCTGCACTGTTTGTATTCAGCCATGTTACCAGACACCTTGCCCTGATTAAAAGCAGTGGTTCGTGCCTTCAGTTTCACACGAATGCTGCCATCAATCCACGGTTTCTGGTTAGGGAATGTTTTAATCGTTGCTATGGGAACGACATCTTCAACGCACGTTCTAATGAACTCGCACACCGTATCAGCGTATTCGTCAATGTTGTTGTCTGACGCAATACGAAACATCTCCCAGTCCACGTGATGGAAGCAGTCTTGGAGTGTGGAGTCAGCTTGGTCGGACCAGCGTTGGACAGACCTCAGCGTGGGAGCTTCTTGTTTTAGTTTCTGTCTGTAGGCAGGGATCAACAAAATGGAGTCGTGGTCAGCTTTTCCGAAAGGGGGCGGGGCAGGGCCTTATATGCGTCGCGGAAGTTAGAGTAACAATGATCCAGGGTCTTATATATATATATACACCCACATTTTTTCCCATGAACCCATTAGAAAAACATTCACTACACAGATCTGTTCAAAATTCACTAACATGATGATCAGAATCATCACCAACTGGTCCATTTTGACTACGAGGACAATTCCCCTCACCAGATAAAGACTACGACCATCCTGTGGTTTGAGAGAGAACAAGTTCCTGAATAGAGAAACACCCAGAATGCTTGTGGAGAGGAGCCATTTATTTATTTTTTTAAACTTTATTTAAACTAGTTAAGTCAGTTAAGAACAAATTATTATTTTTCATTGAGCAACGTATCCTAGGCCTTGTAACGTGGATGATGTAGTGTAGGTGAACAACTGTTTTAGGGGTGCGTCCATCACATTATAACACCAGACAAATGTAAGGTGACATCCAAGTGTTTAACTTGGTGAATTGACTGTGTGTACAGTAGTGTGATAACATCATGTGCGTTGTGATCCAGTTTGTTTGCCTCAGACTTTAAAAAGTCTATATGCACACCTTAGGACAAGCAAATATATGCAGTGTAGGACTTAACATTAGTCAGAAGAGACAATTTCCTCAGGCCTCAAATCAAAAAGGCCTCATGTAATGAGCATAATATAGATTTTTTTTATTTTAAATACTAGTAAATCAGCTCGAGGGCCCCGTCCTTTCTCCGCTCAAATGGGAACAATCAAGATCGAGGAAGCCCATTCTTCTTCTAGGCTCACTGACACAAATTCCCTGAAATTCACTGATTAATGACTGGACTATTATTGTGTGTTTTCTTTAACCTTTAACTATGGGGTGGTTTCCTGGATTCAGATTAAACCATATATGTTGGATTAAAAATTAAGCTCTTCTGCTGAAATCGCCATTTTTTTTTTTGTCCAGGACTTTATCTGTTTCCGGGAAACCGTCCCCAGATTAACATGCCATGATGATGTTATCCATTCCTGGACGCCCAACAGAGTTACAGTCACTGTCGTCCTCCTCCTCTGATCTACACATGGGGTGTTACACTGAAAATGGTACTCCAGTCTCCTTTAGCACCTCCTTCAAAACGGCAGGGTAGCCTAGTGGTTAGAGTGTAGAGGCGGCAGGGTAGCCTAGTGGTTAGAGTGTAGAGGCGGCAGGGTAGCCTAGTGGTTAGAGTGTAGAGGCGGCAGGGTAGCCTAGTGGTTAGAGTGTAGAGGCGGCAGGGTAGCCTAGTGGTTAGAGTGTAGAGGCGGCAGGGTAGCCTAGTGGTTAGAGCGTTGGACTAGTAACCAGAAGGTTGCAAGTTCAAACGCCCCGAGCTGACAAGGTACAAATCTGTCGTTCTGCCCCTGAACAGGCAGTTAACCCACTGTTCCTAGGCCATCATTGAAAATAAGAATTTGTTCTTAACTGACTTGCCTAGTTAAATAAAAGGTTAAAAAACAAGTTTGTTTTTTTAAAACACCCGATTTACTAAACAAAAAGAACATCTCAATAGAAGGTCAAGGTATGACATAGGTCATGACATAGCACAAGTGGGCGGGGCTTTCCTCTTCTGTCCTCTATTGTTCCACAAGCAAGGGGGTTGGTCGACGACATCACAAATTCCCATCAGACCAATTTTGCTCAAAACATATTTTCTGTAGCCTTTGGTGGGTGTAATTTACTGTATTTCTACTTGGGATACCACCTTTCAAACAGAAAAATCACTGGAGGTTGTCTTTAGGTGTTGCAGGGTCTGACGGTCTCAAAAGTCAACCAACAGGTTTTAGTGTCTGGCCCGAGGCACTGCCATAGATGGGTTAAAATCACATTTTAAAAAGGTCACATACACATGGTTAGCAGATGTTAATGCGAGTGTAGCGAATTGCTTGTGCTTCTAGTTCCGACAATGCAGTAATAACTAATAGGTTTTCATTTTTTATTTCACCTTTACTTTTAACCAGGTAGGCCAGTAGAGAACAAGTTCTCATTTACAACAGCGACCTGGCCAAGATAAAGCAAAGCAGTACGACACAAACCACAACAGAGTTACACATGGAATAAACAAACGTACAGTCAAGAACACAAAAGAAAAATATATATACAGTGTGTGCAAATGTAGTAAGATTAGGGAGGTAAGGCAATAAAGAGGCCATAGAGGCAAAATAATTACAATTTAGTAATTAAACACTGGAGTGATAGATGTGCCAAAAATTCATGTGCAAGTGGAGATACTGGGGTGCAAAGGAGAAGAAAAAAGCAATATGGGGATGAGGTAGTTGGATGGGCTATTTACAGATGGCCTGTGTACAGGTGCAATGATCAGTAAGCTGCTCTGACAGCCAGTGCTTAAAGCTAGTGAGGGAGATAAGTGTCTCCAGCTTAAGTGATTTTTGCAACCGGTTCCTTTAGTAGGTTAGCTGACAAAACAATGTGCACGCTTCAATGGGGAATACGTCTGAGACTTGTGATTCTGGACTAGAGGTCGACCGATTAATCGGAATGGCCGATTAATTAGGGCCGATTTCAAGTTCATAACAATCGGTAATTGGCATTTTTGTACGCTGATTACATTGCATCCCACGAGGAGACTGCGTGGCAGGCTGACCACCTGTTACACGAGTGCAGCAAGGAGCCAAGGTAAGTTGCTAGCTAGCATTAAACTTATCTTATAAAAAACAATCAATCTTAACATAATCACTAGTTAACTACACATGGTTGATGATATTACTAGTTTAACTAGCTTGTCCTGGTCAGGATGCTCTCGATGTTACAGCTGTAGAAGCTTTTGAGGATCTCAGGACCCATGCCAAATCTTTTTAGTTTCCTGAGCGGGAATAGGCTTTGTCGTGCCCTCTTCACGACTGTCTTGGTGTGTTTGGACCATTCTAGATTGTTGGTGATGTGGACACCAAGGAACTTGAAGCTCTCAACCTGCTCCACTACAGCCCTGTTGATGTGAACGGGGACGTGCTCGGTCCTCCTTTTCCTGTAGTCCACAATCATCTCCTTAGTCTTTGTTAAATTGAGGGATAGGTTGTTATTCTGGCACCACCAATCATGTCCAATCAATATAATTTACCCCCAATGGACTCCAGCCAAGTTGTAGAAACATCTCAAGGTTGATCAATGGAAACAGGATGCACCTGAGCTCAATTTAGAGTCTCATAGCAACGGGTCTGAATACTTATGTCAATAATGTTTTATAAAGGTTTTTTTATAAATTTGCAAACATTTCCAAAAACTGATTTCGCTTTGTCATTATGGGGTATTGTGTTTAGATTGCGGAGGAAATTATTGTATTTCATCCATTTCAGAATAAGGTTGTAACGTCACTAAATGTGGAAAAAGTCAAGGGGTCTGAATTCATTCCAAAGGCACTGTATTGTAGAGACAAGTGCTCATTATGCAAATGTATTGACGTTTACAATTAACATTGGAGACTAAATATAGTTTACATGTTGTCAACAATCTAAGCCAACCACGGTCTGTTTCGGCCCATAGTCGGGCACGAGTCGGTTTTGTTGCTAAACAACCAACCCATCGATAGCAACAACATGGAAGAGAGGGACAACAGGCATTCAGAACACCTTTCAAAAGGAACCAAACACACACCTGCCTGCCTCACTGCCTGGCTTGTAACCTGAGACAAGGAACTCACTAAGGCTTTCCATCCCATCTCAATATTTATTACAGTCTGATTGTCCGTTAGGACAAGGACAATGTGCTCCCCTGAGGTGAAGAGGGGTGTGGCTGAGGGGTGGTGTGGCTGAGGGGTGTGGCTGAGGGGTGTGGCTGAGGGGTGTGGCTGAGGGGTGTGGCTGAGCCCGGGGGAGATCACAAAATCAGCTGTTAACTAGGCTGATCATAATAAGAAACACACTGCTCTCTACCTTCCAACTGACCCCAAATCAGCTGTTAACTAGGCTGACCCTAATAAGAAAACACACCGCTCTCTACCTTCCAACTGACCCCAAATCAGCTCACCCACTGCTGGGAGACTCACAGCAGGCTCCCCTACAGGTTAATATTATTAACTGCTGTAACAGTTAATGACTGTCTGGCTCAGACCGGGGGGTGACTTGAACGAGCACGTGTGCCACCTTGGATATTCTAATGGAAATTCCAAAACAAGAGGATGTAAATTATAGATGAGCCATGTTTACAGTTTGATGCAAAGTCATACTAGATCCATCTAGCATATGATCATATAACTACAACAACTACCTGACATCCACCTGACTTTGCAGTGGCTAATTGGGGTCACAATAAAACACGACGACAATATAAAGTAACTTGGTATCAGTCTGACAGCTGCAGTACACACCAGGATATCAAAGGCGGCAATAAGGAAAACAGAGTGAATAAGGAAAGAGACGAACTCACAACATTTGCCTTTCAAGTCAGAGATTCAAAAGTCACCCTTTGCAAGGAACATTTATTTCCATAAGGAGCAGCTCCTACACGTCACTGCCTGAGGACTGAGACGTGTTTGAGGACACTCAATTTACATACAACATATCCCAAATGGCACACTATTCCCTATATAGTGCACTACTTTTGACCAGAGCTCTATAAAAATAAATTACAGTAAGGATATAGGCAGAGGAAGTAGTCAGTACACTGATATCAGAAGACAAGAGGGACACGGTGAGACAAGAGGGACACGGTGAGACAAGGTGAGACAAGAGGGACACTGTGAGACAAGAGGGACACTGTGAGACAAGGTGAGACACGGTGAGACAAGGTGAGACACGGTGAGACAAGGTGAGACACGGTGAGACAAGAGGGACACGGTGAGACAAGAGGGACGGTTATACGGTTGCCGTTAACACAGAGTTACACCTAAATACGCATCTCTGTCACCTCGTCTTCATCAGGGTTTCGACCAGCGAGTGTGTTTTAAAACAGGTCTGCTCCTATTCCTGTCAACCGCGTAAACCCTACATCCTGTTTGGGAAAGCCACAGCCGGGGCGGCATTAACAAAGTCAACCAACCCATGTGGAACACATTCAGGAAGTGCATCGACTCTCAGGCAGAAAATTATACTGTCAGTGTTCCAACGGGTCAATCCATCACATGTAACGTCATCCCTGTTTATCAGAGGAACACTAATCCGTGTTGAACATGGTAGACCCACGGGGTGGTAGACCCACGGGGTGGTAGACCCACGGGGTGGTGATGCCTGAAACTGGACCGTGAGTCACAGGGGAACAAGGTGGAGAGTGACACATTGCAGACAGAAGGTCAGTTGAGCTACATCAGGGTTCCCCAATAAACAGCCCAAATTATTTTATTTGCACCCCCCCTCCCAAGCTCTGAGGCAAAAAAAAAGTTATTTTAAGTTTGGATATCTGTTCCCAAATATTTCCACGCATAATTAGAGAGGCATATGTCATCGTATCCCAATGTAATAAAGGTCTCAAATTATTCCGGTCAAAAACTATATCGGTTTGGGATTCTTGTGGTCATTTTGCAGTGTACAAATGATTTATAACTATGTAAAGCCCCCCGACCATCATAATAAATGATTTATACCTATGTAAAGCCCCCCGACCATCATAATAAATGATTTATAACTATGTAAAGCCCCCCGACCATCATAACAAATGATTTATAACTATGTAAAGCCCCTCGACCAGCCGATCAAGGACAAAAATACAAATAAATCAGCCCACGGCTGAATGGAACTGGGGACCACTGAGCTACACAGTGATCAGTGTGTCACTCTCTCCAGCTTTGTTCACATTGGCAATTTGAAGTGACTCAAATTATTTTTTTGTTTTCATTTCAGATTCAAATCTGTTCTTTTTCCTGCAGTCTGGCTATGCAGCATGTGTCTCAAATCTGATTTATTTGCCCAAATATGTTGATATTTGGCCAAGTTTTACTTGCTAGCTTCTATGTTAGCGGCAGGGTAGCCTAGTGGTTAGAGCATTGGACTAGTAACCGGAAGGTTGCAAGTTTGAATCCCCGAGCTGACAAGGTACAAATCTGTCATTCTGCCCCTGAGCAGGCAGTTAACCCACTGTTCCTAGGCCGTCATTGAAAATAAGAATTTGTTCTTAACTGACTTGCCTCGTTAAATAAAGGTAATATAAAATATTTAAAAAATAAAATATGTTGACTGTTTGACAATAACATGTGGTAGCTAACGAGTTGTTAATGGATTACAAATAAATGAGTGAATGTACTAGCTACACAGCTAGCCTAGTTGACTATGACTAAGGGCTGTTCTTATGCACGACACTGTACGGCGTGCCAGGATACAGCCCTTAGCCGTATTGGCCACAACTGGTTAATAACGTAATTAGAGCAGTAAAAATACATGATTTATCATACCTGTTGTATATAGTCTGAGACACCACAGCTTTCAGCCAATCAGCATTCAGGGTTCGACCCACCCAGTTTATAGTACGATTTAGAACATTCAAATCAACTGGGAAATGTCCGCGACAGCATTGTTGTCACCTTTAATGCTGAGTGATAGAAAGCACAAGAACCACCAATCGGCCTCAATGTTACAGTATGTACCATTTATTTGTTAGTTTGTGTTTGGACCCCAGGAAGAGTAGATTCTGGGCCTATTGTAGATCCTGCCTTAGCAGCAGCTAATGGTGATCACTAATAAAAATACAAAATACACTAACCGTCGTTACTATGACAACTAACGTAGCCATGTCAGGCAAATTACTGATGTCTGGACACACACACAAATCTGATTGTCACTTACTGTTTGGACAGTCAGTGTTAAAAAAAACTGATTTGATAAACATTTGAGCATTAAAGCTGCAATGTCACTTTGTTGTGGGATTCCCGAACCAAATTCACGTAGAAACGTGAGTTATAGATCTGTCATTCTCATTTAAAGCAAGTTTAGAAATTGATAGATATGTTCTATGTGCTTTATTTCTATGCTGCCCATTCTTACGTTTTTTTTTGAGTCTAACTTACGGTTTGGTACACGAGCTTCAAACAGCTTAAAAACAAAATAAAATATATTTCACAAGCAGTTTAATTGGTACAATGATGCTCTTCATTATATTTGCTTGTTTCGTCACAAACAGAAATTAGGTATACTATTCGAATTTTAGCAACCAGGAAATGCCGGATTTTTGCATAGTGCATCTTGAAGGCGTGCAGTGTGAACAAGGTTTAAGACTGCCTAAACTCAAGCATATTGATCAAGCCCACTCAGTCCTCCTGTGGAATGTGTGTGTGCCATCTCAGACGAAGAGAGTGAGAGCCATCCCCTCCCTGAAGCAATACAAGATTGTGTTGGAGACGCAACATAAATCTCCAGGGAGAGTATATCAAGACTGCTACTACTAGGTTTCAATAGCCCATTGAGGGAATTATAATGATTTGTTTTCAAACGATCAAAGTGTAAAATACAGAAAGTTGGAAAACAAGTCAAAGTTATATACAACTACACAGAAAAACATCTACACGTCTGGAATTCTCATACTGGTCTGCATGGCCAATTATATATATATATATATATAAGATAGATTTAATTAGGGCTGAATTCAAACCATAGTCTAAATGCATCGTTATAGTGCGCTTGAAATGTAAAGGTAGGCTAATTCCCGATTGAGACGAGACATGCATGTTTAACATGAACGCATTTTCTCCGAACATTGCTTTGAAGTTTCAATGACGCTTTAACGATTAAATTAAACGTCACAGATTGAATCAAGTCGTCAGAAGAGTTAGATTAGAAATGTCGGATCTTTGCACGAAATCGACATAAAACTTGATTCAATTATAGATTGAGATTATGACAGACGGGAGGAAAGGATAACGTGTGAACATTACTACGATCGACTCTCTGTGTCTAAAATCCTTAAAAATTAATACATTTGGCGGCAGATATAAACATTTTTTTTTAACTACTCACCAATAGGCTATTCCTTGTATGTCTATAATTTCTCCCCAGTATGGTCTTCTAGTTTCTGGTTACTGTACCATGTTTGCTCTGTCCTCGCCACAAACAACAGTGTCGTCTAACGTTAGTTTCTGTTCACTCCTTTCACCTGCGTAATGGCTACCTACCTTACCTGAAACTTGACAGACTGGTTTGACAAGAATGTGTTTTGAATAAAACTCCAAAAACGCCCGCGGTTTCATTAAAACAAACGACCATACAATGTGTTTATGTCATCTCGCTACACGTCTGGGTGATATTAAATATATCCTACCCCACTAAACAGCCTGTTGATTGATACGCACGTGACTAAAAAGGTAAAGGTGTAATCGAATTCATAATCAAACGAAATAAACCAGTGGCATGAACCTCTTTATATTCATAAATAAAAGCTTACGTAAAGAAAACTCAGAATGACATTTTCTACATTACTGTATAAACAATTTTATTTTAAAGTTGTCCTATTATTATTTTTAAATATATTTAAATGTAAATGTCATGCTCTTACAGCTAATTTGCTATTAGGCAAATGTATCGGTATGTTTTTAAGAATACCGATAATCATCCAATTATCCTCAATTTATTTTATTTGAGCCAACATTCAACCATCATTCCAACCGTTTGTTGTCGGGCTTGGTTTTTGCCCAAGCACGACACTGCTGATTTAAATAACCAACTCCTGGGGGCTCCAGAACCGAGTTTAGGAAACCCTGGTCTGCCAGACCTACTTTTACTCCCACTTCCTACAGTTCAATTGTACTGCAAGGGATATTTATACTGATTAAATTAGGGTTTTAGAGCAAGTGGCACTTCCTAATTTTTGCCTGACGGATATCTGACATAATGGGCGGTTTCGATTATGCTGGGCCGTGGTGCACCGGGATATGGCCGGAGAGGTGAACGGTCAAAAATGGGTGAGGGTGCCCTTTCCCAAATCAAAGATGAGTCCGCGCCGCACGGTCATGTTGTGAACAAGGCACCACTGTGCCTCGTCCAAAAACAAAAATCTATTTTCCATAAAATATACGTTTGAATTTTCAAATTGTTTTTCATTGGGAAGGCAAATCTCTTTTCCACGTGAAAACACAAAATTCTACTCATTAACTCCACGTGCTTAATTACGAAAATGTTGTTTTGAGCCAACTTCGCTGTGAGTTTGAACCGGGCACTTGGCTCATGCCCGGGAGGCAGCCCAGTTCCAAATCGAATGCAATACATTTTAGCCCGGTGCTAAATACGCTTTACCGGGCGCCCGTGCCAGATTAATAGAATCCCCTCAATGTAAAATAGTTCCTTGTGTTACATTCTTTTGTTATGCAGATACGTAGATCTCATTGGCCAAAATACCCGTCACTCCAATGACGTTTAATATTTTCGACCAATGGTGGGGTTGGCCGCACCTGATGAGTTGGGTATTCGTGCAGAGAAGATGGCGGAAACTGAGGTTTTGTTTGAAGTAAGAATGAGTGAGCTACCATGGCGGAAAAAGGAAACCACTAGACTCCTTTTAAGTCCCAGTGAGGGTTTCGGATCAATGTTACTTGGGGAATCCGTTTAACGTCTCGAGGAAAATCTGGAATGTTTTGGAGGAAAGTGTGGATTCGATGAGTCACAAGAAGTGGTCTTATTTAAATTGTGTTGTGTGTCTGCGGGCTCTCGAGTGGCGCAGCGGTCGTAGGAACTGCATTTCAGTGTTAGAGGCTTCACTACAGACCCTAGTTCGATTCCTGACTGTATCACAACCGGCCATGAGTGGGAGTCCCATAGTGCGGCGCGCAATTGGCCCAGCGTCGTTAGGGTTTGGCCGGGGTAGGCCGTTATTGTACATAATAATTTGTTTTTAACTTTGTTGCCTAGTCAAATAAAAAGCAGAAGAAGATTGATTTAAGACAAAAAGATGTCGGAGTGGAATGTGGCCAGTATGGATTTTCGGAGCAGGGCGCCTATTTCTGGAGTGGCGCAAGAAGTCAAGGCAGAGGATATTACTGATGATGGGTCAACTGATTTGTATGGTGGATGGATAAAATAATTTAACTTAATCCATGCTACTGCTATTTGGTTTATTTAGTCTATCCCTTCTCATGTAGGCCGTCATTGTTAATAAGACATTCTTAAGTGACTTGCGTAATTAAAAATAATTTAAAAATCCAAGTTAGAATTCATGAAAACCCCGTTAGAGATTTTGAGCACCAAGCCCCTTCAGTTTTTCATAAATGTAAAAGATTTGTTAATGTAGCGGCAGGGTAGTTTAGTGGTTAGAGCGTTGGGACTAGTAACTGAAAGGTTGCAAGTTCAATTCCCCGAGCTGACAAGGTACAGATCTGTCGTTCTGCCCTTGAATCCCCTTATTGAAAATAAGAATGTGTTCTTAACTGACTTGCCTAGTTAAATAAAGTTAAAATAAAAATGTGTCAAGTATGTGGAAAGGGGATTATGCCAGATGAAGTGAAATGCTTTAACTGTGGAGGTGAACATGTGTCCTGTTTGGTGAAGGAGAATTAGGTGCCAAGGGTAAAGCGTGTCTCCGATCTGGAGGCAGTGAGAAAAGTGGAAAGAACAACATGAATTGCAATGGTCATAAACTACAAGCGCAAGTGGGGAAGAAGTCTTAAAAAAAAATTGGAATCACAACAGAGAGCTAATATTAATAATATGCATGTTAATCTCTCCTGGCTCAAAGTAGAGGAGAGATTGAATTTATCACTACTTGTATATATGAGAGGTAAATTCAATGTCTGTTTGAACTACTGACGCACAACAGCTAACTGATCGCTGCAGCTGTACATAGTCCATCTGTAAATAGCCCACCCAATCTACCTACCTCATCCACATACTGTTTTTATGTACTTTTCTGCTCTTTTGCACACCAGTATCTCTACTTGCACATTATCATCTGCTCATTTATCACTCAAATCAAATTTTATTTGTCACATACACATGGTTAGCAGATGTTAATGCGAGTGTAGCGAAATGCTTGTGCTTCTAGTTCCGACAATGCAGTAATAACGAACAAGTAATCTAACTAACAATTTCAAAAAACTACTGTCTTATACACAGTGTAAGGGGATAAAGAATATGTACATAAGGATATATGAATGAGTGATGGTACAGAGCAGCATAGGCAAGATACAGTAGATGATATCAAGTACAGTATATACATATGAGATGAGTATGTAAACCAAGTGGCATAGTTAAAGTGGCTAGTGATACATGTATTACATAAGGATGCAGTCGATGATATAGAGTACAGTATATCAAATCAAATCAAATCAAATTTTATTTGTCACATACACATGGTTAGCAGATGTTAATGCGAGTGTAGCGAAATGCTTGTGCTTCTAGTTCCGACAATGCAGTAATAACGAGCAAGTAATCTAACTAACAATTCAAAAAAATACTGTCATACACAGTGTTAGGGGATAAAGAATATGTACATAAGGATATATGAATGAGTGATGGTACAGAGCAGCATAGGCAAGATACAGTAGATGATATCGAGTACAGTATATACATATGAGATAAGTATGTAAACCAAGTGGCATAGTTAAAGTGGCTAGTGATACATGTATTACATAAGGATGCAGTCGATGATATAGAGTACAGTATCAACGTATGCATATGAGATGAACAATGTAGGGTAAGTAACATTATATAAGGTAGCATTGTTTAAAGTTTGTTTAAAGATAAAATTTAGGGAGTCTTGTTTTCAGATTAGCAAAATCCCCAGCTACAATGAATGCAGCCTCCGGATAAATCGTTTCCAGTTTGCAGAGAGTTAAATAAAGTTCGTTCAGAGCCATCGATGTGTCTGCTTGGGGGGATATATACGGCTGTGATTATAATCGAAGAGAATTCTCTTGGTAGATAATGCGGTCTACATTTGATTGTGAGGAATTCTAAATCAGGTGAACAGAAGGATTTGAGTTCCTGTATGTTTCTTTCATCACACCATGTCACGTTGGCCATAAGGCATACGCCCCCGCCCGTCTTCTTACCAGAAAGATGTTTGTTTCTGTCGGCGCGATGCGTGGAGAAACCCGCTGGCTGCACCGCTTGGATTGCGTCTCTCCAGTGAGCCATGTTTCCGTGAAGCAGAGAACGTTACAGTCTCTGATGTCCCTCTGGAATGCTACCCTTGCTCGGATTTCATCAACCTTGTTGTCAAGAGACTGGACATTGGCAAGAAGAATGCTAGGGAGTGGTGCACGATGTGCCCGTCTCCGGAGTCTGACCAGAAGACCGCTGTTTCCCTCTTTTTCTGAGTCGTTTTTTTTTTTTGGTCGCTGCATGTGATCCACTCGGTTACACTGGTTGTAAGGCAGAACACAGGATCCGCGTCGCGAAAAACATATTCTTGGTCGTACTGATGGTGAGTTGACGCTGATCTTATATTCAGTAGTTCTTGTCGGCTGTATGTAAAGAAACCTAAGATGACCTGGGGTACTAGTGTAAGAAATAACACGTAAAAAAACAAAAAACTGCATAGTTTCCTAGGAACGCGAAGCGAGGCGGCCATCTCTGTCGGCGCCGGAAGTACACAATATACGTATGCATATGAGATGAATAATGTAGGGTAAGTAACATTGTATAAGGTAGCATTGTTTAAAGTGGCTAGTGATATATTTACATCATTTCCCATCAATTCCCATTATTAAAGTGGCTGGAGTAGAGTCAGTGTCATTGACAGTGTGTTGGCAGCAGCCACTCAATGTTAGTGGTGGCTGTTTAACAGTCTGATGGCCTTGAGATAGAAGCTGTTTTTCAGTCTCTCGGTCCCAGCTTTGATGCACCTGTACTGACCTCGCCTTCTGGATGACAGCGGGGTGAACAGGCAGTGGCTCGGGTGGTTGATGTCCTTGATGATCTTTATGGCCTTCCTGTAGCATCGGGTGGTGTAGGTGTCCTGGAGGGCAGGTAGTTTGCCCCCGGTGATGCTTTGTGCAGACCTCACTACCCTCTGGAGAGCCTTACGGTTGAGGGCGGTGCAGTTGCCATACCAGGCGGTGATACAGCCCGCCAGGATGCTCTCGATTGTGCATCTGTAGAAGTTTGTGAGTGCTTTTGGTGACAAGCCGAATTTCTTCAGCCTCCTGAGGTTGAAGAGGCACTGCTGCGCCTTCTTCACGATGCTGTCTGTGTGAGTGGACCAATTCAGTTTGTCTGTGATGTGTATGCCGAGGAACTTAAAACTTGCTACCCTCTCCACTACTGTTCCATCGATGTGGATGGGGGTGTTCCCTCTGCTGTTTCCTGAAGTCCACAATCATCTCCTTAGTTTTGTTGACGTTGAGTGTGAGGTTATTTTCCTGACACCACACTCCGAGGCCCCTCACCTCCTCCCTGTAGGCCGTCTCGTCGTTGTTGGTAATCAAGCCTACCACTGTTGTGTCGTCCGCAAACTTGATGATTGAGTTGGAGGCGTGCGTGGCCACGCAGTCGTGGGTGAACAGGGAGTACAGGAGAGGGCTCAGAACGCACCCTTGTGGGGCCCCAGTGTTGAGGATCAGCGGGGAGGAGATGTTGTTGCCTACCCTCACCACCTGGGGGCGGCCCGTCAGGAAGTCCAGTACCCAGTTGCACAGGGCGGGGTCGAGACCCAGGGTCTCCAGCTTGATGACGAGCTTGGAGGGTACTATGGTGTTGAATGCCGAGCTGTAGTCGATGAACAGCATTCTCACATAGGTATTCCTCTTGTCCAGATGGGTTAGGGCAGTGTGCAGTGTGGTTGAGATTGCATCGTCTGTGGACCTATTTGGGCGGTAAGCAAATTGGAGTGGGTCTAGGGTGTCAGGTAGGGTGGAGGTGATATGGTCCTTGACTAGTCTCTCAAAGCACTTCATGATGACGGATGTTGAGTGCTATGGGTCGGTAGTCGTTTAGCTCAGTTACCTTAGCTTTCTTGGGAACAGGAACAATGGTGGCCCTCTTGAAGCATGTGGGAACAGCAGACTGGTATAGGGATTGATTGAATATGTCCGTAAACACACCGGCCAGCTGGTCTGCGCATGCTCTGAGGGCGCGGCTGGGGATGCCGTCTGGGCCTGCAGCCTTGCAGGGTTAACACATTTAAATGTCTTACTCACCTCGGCTGCAGTGAAGGAGAGACCGCATGTTTTCGTTGCAGGCCGTGTCAGTGGCACTGTATTGTCCTCAAAGCGGGCAAAAAGTTATTTAGTCTGCCTGGGAGCAAGACATCCTGGTCCGTGACTGGGCTGGATTTCTTCCTGTAGTCTGTGATTGACTGTAGACCCTGCCACATGCCTCTTGTGTCTGAGCCATTGAATTGAGATTCTACTTTGTCTCTGTACTGGCGCTTAGCTTGTTTGATAGCCTTGCGGAGGGAATAGCTGCACTGTTTGTATTCAGTCATGTTACCAGACACCTTGCCCTGATTAAAAGCAGTGGTTCGCGCCTTCAGTTTCACACGAATGCTGCCATCAATCCACGGTTTCTGGTTAGGGAATGTTTTAATCGTTGCTATGGGAACGACATCTTCAACGCACGTTCTAATGAACTCGCACACCGAATCAGCGTATTCGTCAATGTTGTTGTCTGACGCAATACGAAACATCTCCCAGTCCACGTGATGGAAGCAGTCTTGGAGTGTGGAGTCAGCTTGGTCGGACCAGCGTTGGACAGACCTCAGCGTGGGAGCCTCTTGTTTTAGTTTCTGTCTGTAGGCAGGGATCAACAAAATGGAGTCGTGGTCAGCTTTTCCGAAAGGGGGGCGGGGCAGGGCCTTATATGTGTCGCGGAAGTTAGAGTAACAATGATCCAGGGTCTTTCCACCCCTGGTTGCGCAATCGATATGCTGATAAAATTTAGGGAGTCTTGTTTTCAGATTAGCCTTGTTAAAATCCCCAGCTACAATGAATGCAGCCTCCGGATAAATGGATTCCAGTTTGCAGAGAGTTAAATAAAGTTAGTTCAGAGCCATCGATGTGTCTGCTTGGGGGATATATACGGCTGTGATTATAATCGAAGAGAATTCTCTTGGTAGATAATGCGGTCTACATTTGATTGTGAGGAATTCTAAATCAGGTGAACAGAAGGATTTGAGTTCCTGTATGTTTCTTTCATCACACCATGTCACGTTGGCCATAAGGCATATGCCCCCACCCCTCTTCTTACCAGAAAGATGTTTGTTTCTGTCCGCGCGATGCGTGGAGAAACCCGCTGGCTGCACCGCTTCGGATAGCGTCTCTCCAGTTAGCCATGTTTCCGTGAAGCATAGAACGTTACAGTCTCTGATGTCCCTCTGGAATGCTACCCTTGCTCGGATTTCATCAACCTTGTTGTCAAGAGACTGGACATTGGCAAGAAGAATGCTAGGGAGTGGTGCACGGTGTGCCCGTCTCCGGAGTCTGACCAGAAGACCGCTTCGTTTCCCTCTTTTTCACTCCAGTGTTAATCTGCTAAATTGTAATTATTCGCTCCTATGGCCTATTTATTGCCTACCTCCTCATGCCTTTTGCACACACTGTATATAGACTTTCTTTTTTTCTACTGTGTCACTGACTTGTTTATTGTGTTTTGGCTTGTTAATTGTTTATTCCATGTTCATTCCATGTGTAACTCTGTGTTGTTGTCTTTGTCACACTGCTTTGCTTTATCTTGGCCAGATCGCAGTTGTACATGTGAACTTGTTCTCAACTAGCCTACCTGGTTCAATAAAGGTGAAATAAAATGTAAAAAATAAAAACAGCTCAGACACCCATGCATACCCGACAAGCCATGCCACAAGAGGTCTCTTCACAGTCTCCAAGTCCAGAACAGACTATGGGAGACACACAGTACTACATAGAGCCATGACAACATGGAACTATATTCCACAGTACTACATAGAGCCATGACAACATGGAACTATATTCCACAGTACTACATAGAGCCATGACAACATGGAACTCTATTCCACAGTACTACATAGAGCCATGACTACATGCAACTCTATTCCACAGTACTACATAGAGCCATGACAACATGGAACTCTATTCCACAGTACTACATAGAGCCATGACTACATGGAACTCTATTCCACAGTACTACATAGAGCCATGACAACATGGAACTATATTCCACAGTACTACATAGAGCCATGACAACATGGAACTCTATTCCACAGTACTACATAGAGCCATGACTACATTAAACTATTCCACATCAAGTAACTGGTGCAGCAGTAAAATTAAATATAAAAGAAAAACAGGTAAAAAATACACCTTATGGAACAGCGGGGCTGTAAAGCAACACAAACATAGGCACAGACACATGCGCACATACGATAACATACGCACTATGCACGTGCGCACACACGATAACATACGCACTATGCACATGCGCACACACGATAACATACGCACTATGCACATGCATGTCGTACTGTAGCTATGTGGTAGTGGTGGAGTAAGGGGCCTGAGGGCACACAGTCTTGTGAAATCTGTGAATGTAATGGTTTTTCTTTAATGTATAAACTGCCTTCATTTTGCTGGAACCCAGGCAGCAGCAAATGGGGGATCCATAATCAAATGTAACTGAATGTTTTTGTGGGGGTTCTTCGTGATTTCACACGAAGGGCCTGTGTAGGGATGTATTTTGGAGTGGACTGTGATTGAATAAGTGTGGTGGGTTTCGTTAGTTGACGTGTTCAATTTTGTATGATGTCGTTTTTCCCGTAATTGTTTTGTTTTTTAGTTACTTAATCAATACACCGTCCAGCTGGCGGCGGTAATGCATCATTAACGTTGGATGCCAACTGCTGTTAAACTCCATCGAAGAAGAAGGAAGACCGCACCTGATCCTATGCCCATTTGGGGTGGCGCTGGACGGGTCCCATCAATATCGTTCGATCTTCTAAACAGTGCGCATTTTAGGGGTTTCTGGACTTTTCTTTTTTTGATGTCGTTTTGGGCGTGGACATGGCACATTTTAAAGAGGGCTAATGAGAGCAGGGATGTAGTTATCTTACTAGCTAGGTGTTTAGTTAGGTAACTAGTGGTTTCTAGTTTAGCCACATGGTGTACATGTCCAGAACTGTCATGCGACGTGGTTGTTGGACTAATGCGTTGAGATTTCTTTCGGGCATGGATTACACATTGCTACAAAGGTTTTACCCGGTTTATTTTAACTCTGGGAAACCCAGTTCAACTTTGATTTAACGTCGCAGGCTGGGGTTTGTATTAGTCAAGTGTTTGAAGTAAACGTTTCTCTTTACGAGGTGAGTTATTACGTCGATGGTAAATGAATGTTCTAGTACAGCTGCCCTCGTGTCATGGCTGGCTGGATAATGCATGGACAATCTTGATTTTAATCATGTTATTTTAAACGCGTACATTCGTTGCTATTTTACAGGCGTTGATGTTTAGCACGGTGGTAGTATGAATCTCACCACCCAAGTGACGGGAGAGCCATGTGTGCCAGTGGATCCTATAGCGCCCCTTCGACACCAAAAAGAGGTCATGTGGCCTGTCATTCTTCTCTAATCCCTGTTGATAATGTTTGATAAGACAGTGAGTACGGTTACATGCAAACAATACTATTTTTTTTTTATCGTGAAAAGTCGGAGAAAAAAAAGCAAGATTTTAATATTTACATGCTTTGCAATAACGATTTCCTCAATAATTATATAATTCTACATGGAATCAGTCATTGATCAATGCAGAATATCGCCAATCAAAATAAACGTTATACTACAGAGCCCATGTTATTTTTGTGATTACTATTTGATTGCGTTTGTATGGTTAAACTATTGAGATACATTACGTTTTTTTTCTGAAATCACTTCATTCGCACAAAGGAAACTCGCCCTGTTAGTGTTACTACATGCGCAGAACTAACTCTGTTGAAAGCCGTGTTCATGACCTAAAAGAGAACACAGAAAACGGTGTTTTATTTGGCGTATACTTAGATTATGACCTAACTCGATTAAGATGAAACCGATTTAAGGTGTTAATGACCAATGCCATTATTATTCTACCTTCAACAAGGAACACAGACTGAGACCAAGGTCTCTTTTACAGCTGGGCCCTGCGTACACATGTTTACACATAGGCCGAGTATCGTTGTACCTAAACTATTGCCATAAAACGGTTAAATATCGAATGTATTAGTGTGGATGTTAAAGTTCTCATTATGATTTACTGCTGTGCACGTTACTTAACATTTTCAACTTTCAGATTTTGCTTGTTGTGAATTATGTTCTTGTCTGTCTTCAGCACATGGTCAACAGCTCTCTCTCAGATCCTTTTTGGACATTACAGAGCATGTTTCTATTTTTTTTTTACTTCCTGGTTTTTGAACTGTGAACAACACACGTCATTGGCTCTCCTGTCAAGTTATTTATATTTCAATGACTTGTCATATATGCAGAACTTCGAACCAATATAACTACAAGGATGTTTCTTGAACAGTGAGTCATATACTTTGGCGAACACTTCCACTTTGGACAGGGAAAGAGAAGGGCGGCTGTCCTGATTGTAAATTGTTTCAGTGCTGAGTGGGGGCCAGAAATGTCACTGCAATTAAGTTTGCCCACCAGCTTTAATTAAATAAATAAATAATAATTGAGAGGTGAAAGAAATTCCGTCAACGTGACAGATGACGCTCTTTATGTTAACACTGATGTAGTAAAAGTAGGTACATGGTGAGGAGCCATTGTAGACCTTGTCCAAGCTGAGACACTGCTCTACGAGGCTTTCCACATCAACTATCATGCCTAGGTTCAGAAGGTTCAGAAATGGAGGCTGTGAACATCACATTCACCCTGAAACTATACTAAACACAAATTAAAATGCAACATGCCACAATTTCATTTTATTTATTTTTATATGAGGAAATCAGTCATTTGAAATGAATTAAATCCTTCCAATAGAAAAAATCCTTCCAATAGAAATAAATAAAAACAATTTAGTTATGAATTGGATTGAATGAGTTGACTCTTCACATGGGATGATTTCACTGAAAACAAAAGGGAATATTGAATGATCCTCAACTCATCTCCCAAAAAACATTTTCAACATACATCTGTAAAATGATAGTCTAGAAACTAAAAGCTCTGGTTGTCTTCCTCTCAGGCTTCCATGTCTTCTCCCTGGACCTCCTCAATGTCCACCTCTTGAACATCAGACTCGGAGGCCTAATCTTCACTGTCACTTTCCAACCTTGTTGAGGATGGCTTGTTGTCAGGCTCTAAAAGCCTCAAATTTCCCTGGATGTGCTCTGAGGCGGCTGATGTTGGTGGGATTTGGAGGATGATGGAGGCAACAAGGGAAAGAGCCTCAGATCCACAAAGTCCCTTCCACCAGGTGGATGATGAGATATGCGCGACTGTCATATTGCATCTCCATCCCAAAGCCCTTGCTTGGAAGTGTCTGCCAAGAACCAGACTGCCAAGAACCTTACCCTCATCCAGGCCAAGGTGGTGAGACACGGTAGTGATGACACCATAGGCCTTGTTGATCTCTGCACCAGACATGATGCTCTTGCCAGCATACTTGGGGTCCAACATGTACGCTGTGGCCTGTATGGGCTTTCAGAACTGCAGTTTCCTCTGCATAGAGCAACAGTGAAGTGGGCAGGGCAGTACGCATTTCTTCTCTTACATCTGCAAGCAGTCTGAACATCAGACTGGATGGCATTGTCTCCCTCAATCCGTGCAATGGCTACTACTATAGGTTTCAGGCTGCTTACCACTCTCTCCCAAAATATAACATCCAGGAGGATCCTCTTGATACAGCTGTCCATATTGGCAGACAGTGATATAGCCATTTCTTGGAGAGCCTTCCTCTCCAGGAGACTGTGAAACATGATGACAACACCACCCCAACGGGTGTTGCTGGGCAGCTTCAATGTGGTGCTCTTATTTTTCTCACTTTGCTTGTGGAGGTAGATTGCTGTTATAATTTGACCCTTGGCTCTCTTGTAGAGTGTGTCCATTGTTTTCAGTGCCGTGATGTCCTTGAGGAGCAGATTCAATGCATGAGCAGCACAGCCAATGGGTGCAATGTGAGGGTAGGACTCCTCCCACTTTAGACCAAGCAGCCTTCATGTTCACAGCATTGTCTGTCACCATTGCAAATAACTTCTGTGATCCAAGGTCATTGATTACTGCCTTGAGCTCATCTGCAATGTAGAGACGGGTGTGTCTGTTGTCCCTTGTGTCTGTGCTCTTGTAGAATACTGGTAGAGATTATGTCAATTATTCATTGGCCAAGAACATTCAACCACCCATCAGGGATGATTGCAATACAGTCTGCTTTCTATACAATTTGCCAGACCTTCACTTGAACTCTGCATCCAGCAAATGAGTAGATAAAGCATGTCTGGTTGGAGGGGTGTATGCTGGGTGACGACAATTCAGAAATCTCTTCCAATACACATTGGTAGAGCATGGCGATGCCAGGCTAGTGGATCACGACTTTTGATTTTTACTTGCAATTTATAGATCAAAACATTTGGGTGAACTGTTGGAATCATATCAATAGAATGATAAAAATGTGAATTAAGGTTGGAATACAGAGGTTTTGTCATGACAATGAATTTAAAAGTAAGGGAGGAGATGGTTGTGATTTGGTGTAGGAACCAAAATGACAGTCTGTGTTTCCCATGGGACTCTTAATTACATTCAAATGGTTATATTCAAAGAGTTCTTAATATTCTTTGCCTTTTTTTTCCCTTTATGATTTTGATTAAGCTGTTGCACAAATGATGTTGAGATCGTCCTCCACTGTTACCGGGCTGTATTAGAGCTAAGGTTTGCTAGCATGTGATTAGCATTAAGGGCTAACAGCATTTTATTTGTTTCACTCACATTTGCAGCTTGCGTCGACCAACTAACTAGCTTTTTGCAGAGAGCAAGTTACACAAACATTTATAATCTAGAAAATATAGAAGACTCAGTACTGGTACCCCGTGTATATAGTTATCGTTACTCATTGTGTATTTATTAGTTGTTATTACATAATTATTTTGTCTTGTTGGGAAGGGCCCGTATGTAAGCATTCACTGTTGGTCTATACATTTTGTCTTTACGAAGCATGTGACGAGAACAATTTTAATTTGTTTTGTCTTGACAAAACAGGCCACCCTTTTTTTCCCGGCAGACTTTTAAATTTGAACTGCAATTATTTATTTTTTGACTTGTGACATGATTTTCTTAGATTATTGCTGCGTTCAATCAACTTTTATTCAGAAACTGGAATTTAAATTCCATTAACGAGTTCAAAACTATAACGCAGTACCTCAGACCTCCACAGGGTGGTGCTGGAGTGGCATGGAGTGAAGCCACACGCCTCTCATTCCAGCTACAATCAAGACAGATCACCGTTGGCCTTCAGCAAGATGAATGTAAAGCACTAACATCATCCATGCTTGTGTTTGTATTTATAACGCTGTATCCTAATTGTGACATGGGTTGGGATCCGTTACATTTCATTCCAGGAAGTAAAAGGATTTGTATTTGGAATTTCAGTCTACTTCCTGTGTTGAACTGGTCATGATGCGTTTTGCTTAAATTAAGGGGTGTTTTCACCTATTGTCCTCCTTTAAAAATAACTGATCTCAGGCCTCTTTAAAGTGAACTGGGGTGTAAAAAAAAAAAAATAAGCTAAAGAATTATTATTTGAATGAGGACTCGACTCTTGCCTGTTTTTTTATTTTTATTTTTATTTTTTACCTATTACCTTTTACGAGGCAAGTCGGTTAAGAACAAATTCTTATTTACAATGACAGCCTACCGGGGAACAGTGGGTTAACTGCCTTGTTCAGGGGCAGAACAACAGATTTTAACCTTGTCAGCTCGGGGATTCGATTTGGCTACCTGCTGGTTACTAGTCCAACACTCTAACCACTAGACTACCTGCTGGTTACTAGTCCAACGCTCTAACCACTAGGCTACCTGCTGGTTACTAGTCCAACGCTCTAACCACTAGGCTACCTGCTGGTTACTAGTCCAACGCTCTAACCACTAGGCTACCTGCTGGTTACTAGTCCAACACTCTAACCACTAGGCTACCTGCTGGTTACTAGTCCAACACTCTAACCACTAGGCTACCTGCTGGTTACTAGTCCAACGCTCTAACCACTAGGCTACCTGCTGGTTACTAGTCCAACGCTCTAACCACTAGGCTACCTGCTGGTTACTAGTCCAACGCTCTAACCACTAGGCTACCTGCTGGTTACTAGTCCAACGCTCTAACCACTAGGCTACCTGCTGGTTACTAGTCCAACACTCTAACCACTAGGCTACCTGCTGGTTACTAGTCCAACACTCTAACCACTAGGCTACCTGCTGGTTACTAGCCCAACACTCTAACCACTAGGCTACCTGCTGGTTACTAGTCCAACACTCTAACCACTAGGCTACCTGCTGGTTACTAGTCCAACACTCTAACCACTAGGCTACCTGCTGGTTACTAGTCCAACGCTCTAACCACTAGGCTACCTGCTGGTTACTAGTCCAACACTCTAACCACTAGACTCCCTGCTGTTTACTAGTCCAACACTCTAACCACTAGGCTACCTGCTGGTTACTAGTCCAACGCTCTAACCACTAGGCTACCTAGCCAGTCCTCTTTGCATTCACATTGTTATGTTTAGAAGTGAACCAAGATATGTTTCCAACATGTATTCTGGGTTTTTACAAAGTGCAGGACAAGCCATTCAATCAGATGGCTTGGTTTGGATTTACCACCAATGCTCCTTTATAGGACACATCACTGCACTCTATACTCCTCTGTAAACTGGTCATCTCTGTATACCCGTCGCAAGACCCACTGGTTGATTCTTATTTATAAAACCCTGTTAGGCCTCACTCACTCAATATCAGCATGTGTTAACGAGTGTGTGTGTGTGTGTCCTGTATGAACATAATGTCAGGCCACCCAGCATGTAAACACACAACAGAGCCCTGGCTGTAAGGTCATCTAAGGTCACATACTCTAGCTGACCTGTCACTCTGTTTTGGCCTCGAGGGCATTCTGGTTTGACGCTGTCGGGCCCCGAGGGCGTTCTGGTCTGACGCTGTCGGGGGCGTTCTGGTCTGACGCTGTCGGGGGCGTTCTGGTCTGACGCTGTCGGGGGCGTTCTGGTCTGACGCTGTCGGGCCCCGAGGCTGTGAATGATGGTGATTAAAGTTCTCTCTGGCCCTGACGCTCCACAGTATGAACAGATAGACTAGCTTTCTAGAGCAGCTGTCTGTAGCTATGATTCTTTCACACATTTTCCTAGAGTTTTCTCTGCGTATTTTAGGAATAGTTTTAGTAGTGTTTCTCTTCCAGCTCAGAGTTGGGACAATTTATTTTTCAATCCAGGCAATACACTTAAATTCCCCACGTCTCTTCAAGGCTTTTTAATGAGGGTAAATTCAGCATTGTAATTTCAGTGTACTGCCTCGACTGACTGCTACAGACTCCAGTGTGTAAACGGCTTGTCTTTTAGTCCCCGTGTGCAGAGAGAGTCTGGTTGGCCGCTCCACTGTCACTGTCCATCTATGGACGGTGGAGAAAGGGTACGAGGTTAAGATCCCTGCCACTAAACTTATGGCCCTGCCCCAATTATTTACCCTTCTCCTGTTCTCCACTAACCCTCTCCCTAAGTGTCCACTCCAAGTCATGGATTTAAAGTTGTGTAACAGAAGTGAGTTTCCACTGTTTTTAAATCCATGACAGACTGTATGCATGACAAGGGCAAACTGCAGGAGAACGTTGGTGAATTGGGATGAAGCTCATGAGTGAGTTTCCACTGTTTTTAAATCCACGGTAGAGGTTCCCACGTCGGGGGAGAGAGAGGGGTAGCGGTTCCCACGTCGGGAGAGAGGGGAGGGTGGAGGTTCCCACGTCGGGAGAGAGGGGGGGGGGTGGAGGTTCCCACGTCGGGAGAGAGGTGGGGGGAGGGTGGAGGTTCCCACGTCGGGAGAGAGGTGGGGGGGAGGGGTGGAGGTTCCCACGTCGGGAGAGAGGGTGGGGGGTGGAGGTTCCCACGTCGGGAGAGAGGTGGGGGGGGGGGGGTGGAGGTTCCCACGTCGGGAGAGAGGTGGGGGGTTAGTAGAAGTTCCCACGTCGGGGGGGGGGTGGAGGTTCCCACGTCGGGGGAGAGGGGGGTTAGAGGTATTGGGACACCATCTCTCAGCAAGTAGTACTGTAGGTGTTGTCCGTATTCCCGTCATTTCACACAGTGTCTCGTCATGATTTAGTTGGCAGAAGTTCCGAGCTCACTGATAAATCAGGGTCATTTAAGACCGTAAAACCACTCCATGGGTACTTGATGATTTAGTTTTTTTTGTAACTGTGTTGCCTGGCTGATTTGACGTTTTAACCATATTTAGCCATATCCGATCAACTCGTACGTGTTTTACAGTTGGAAATGGAACAACATGGTCGTTATTCAAACACTGAGATCTTAGTTTTAAGAAATATGGCGTGACTAGGGTGGATGTTAAAATCTGTTGTGCTTTATGTGTGTGTGTCTTTACAGACCGAAGACCGTTGTCGTCACACACTGTTTCATAACAGACAAATCCTCTGACCGTGCCGAGTGGAGAGAGTCATCCTGTCCAAATGACCTGAGAGACGTCCATGCCTTTTTCCAGCACCTCGTCACCACACAGGTACACAACTTTGTAATTACATTTTGTAGAGGCCCAATCATTCGGTTCACTGCTGTTTTTAACGGACACACGCTTATCCCACAGCTGGTGTAGTTTGGTGATGTCTATCAGCCTGGGTCCCAAATGGAACCCTCCTCCCTATATATATTTTTCTGACCCCAGGGCCCTGTGGTACAACACACCGTTGAAGTCACCTTGATGAATTCAGCTCGACAGCGTGTCTGCTAGTCCCTTGTTCACCTCACAGTAATGGAATGTATCTGTCTTTAAGCCAAAGTGTTATTTTTCCTGTCAGTAGCCGGGGCCCAAAATTCCCAAAATTCATGAGCTTAAATTCATCAAAAAAAGTTTATAACAGTGATTCTGTGATGCTCACAGGCAATGTGTATTGGAAGAGATTTCTGAATTGTCTTCACCCAGCATACACCCCTCCAACCAGACATGCTTTATCTACTCATTTGCTGGATGCAGAGTTCAAGTGAAGGTCAGACAAATTGTAGAGAAAGCAGACTGTATTGCAATCATCCCTGATGGGTGGTCGAATGTTCTTGGCCAATGAATAAACAACAATCTCTACCAGTATTCTACAAGAGCACCGACACAAGGGACAACAGAGTAGCCGGGCCGAGTAGCAGGAGTAGCAGGAGTAGCCGGGCCGAGTAGCAGGAGTAGCCGGGCCGAGTAGCAGGAGTAGCCGGGCCGAGTAGCAGGAGTAGCCGGGCCGAGTAGCAGGAGTAGCCGGGCCGAGTAGCAGGTGATGTCTAGTAAACATGGATTCCCTGTTGAGAACTGGTATTGAATTGCAGGACAATGGGTTTTAAAAATGCCAGCAGATTTGTACAGCCCTGCTTTTCCATAAAGTCAGGAGGCCATGAGGACCTGCGGGTGTGAATGAAACAGGCTTTTCTACACAGAAAACAGCTGTTGATAGATCCATTGTCGACGCTTTAATCAAATCAGTAGCCTTATATCAGTATCCATTACAAGTATCATGAAATTAACCTTTATAACCTTCAATTTATTCTTTTTTTTGGACCAGAATCTCTCTCTATTGTTTAATCATCGCTGCAGACACATCATCAAATGTTTTCATAATTTATCTACAGATAATCGCCAAAGAGCAGAAGAAGCCTCACCGGTATGCAAATGAAGGAGCCAAATGAACATCTCGCTCGCCGAAGAGATTCGTTTTCCGTTCACCTATAAAGATTCGTTCAAAAAGAGCCGTTAGCGACGACCTCATCACTCATCACTAGGCTGATGAGTCGTTGTTGTTTTTGCCAACACAGGCTGGTCTCAACATGGGCTTTGAATCCTAGGAAAATTACAAACAAGGTATATGGTCATATACCTACGTTGACTTATGAATGGCAAAGGGATATAGGAGGGTGACACCCCTCCCTGTTTATCGATGCATAGTCGCTTCACCCCTACCTAGATGTACAAATTAACTCTACTTACCTGTACCACCTGTATATAGCCTCATATTTTTTTAATTAATTATTTTACTTTAGTTTTTCTTAACTTTATTTACTTTACAAGCCCTTAACCAGTTAAGTAAGCATTTCACTGTAACTTATACTTTGTAAGTAAATAAAGTTAAGTAAGCTGTAATTTATACACCTGTTGTATTTGATTCAAAACACGGGAAAGAAAATAAATGACATTAAAAAAAATAACAGCAATAATAATAAATAAACTACATTACTGTAGTGTGTTTCAACTCATTACGTTACATGGGATGTGTGACTTCACTCACAGGAGACGATTTAAGATGCATCATGCTCTTCTACAAAAAATAACACTGGTACTGACAGCGGGCTGACAAACCAGCGGTGTCCCCTGTCATCGCTCGCTTTGTGACTGATCGTCCGTTCTAGAGGGAGAAGGCTAAACGGCACGTGTCAAAACTCATTCCACGGAGGGCCGAGCGTCTGCGGGTTTAAGCTCCTCTCTTGTACTTGATTAATGAATTAAGGTCACTAATTAGTAAATGACTCCCCTCACTTGGTTGAGCTCTCAGATCTCAGGAAGTGTTGCTGCTACAGTATTCTGTTGTGTGCATTAATTTGAATTCAATGGGTTTGTCTTGTGTTTTGAGTGAATCATGTCCTTCAGGCCATTGCTGACAAACCAGTCTTACTGCAGAACCTGTATTCAAATGGTATAACACTGAACAAACAAAAAATATAAGCGGAACATGTAAAGTGTTGGTTTCATGAGCTGAAATAAAATATTCTGGAAATTTTCCATACACGCACACAATTGTTTACATCCCAGTTAGTGAGCATTTCTCCTTTGCCAAGATAATCCATACACCTGTGGCATATCAAGAAGCTGATTAAACAGCATCATTACACAGGTGCACCTTGTGCTGGGGACAATAAAAGGCCATGCTAAAATATGCAGTTTTGTCACACAACACAGATGCCACAGATGTTTTGAGGGAGTGTGCAATTTACATACTGGCTGCAGGAATGTCCAACAGAGCTGTTGCCAGAGAACTTCATGTTAATTTCTCTACCGATCTCGTTTTCGAGAATGTGGCATTAAGTCCAACCAGCCTCACAACCGCATGCCATGTGTAACCATGTCCTCCACATCCGGCTTCTTCACCTGAGGGATCGTCTGACACCCGGACAGCTAATGACTGGGTTTGAACATCCAAATCATTTCTGCACCAACTGTCAAAAACTGTCTCAGAAGTTCATCTGCATGCTAATTGTCCTCACCGGGTCTTGACCTGACTGCAGTTTGCCGTCGTAACCGACTTCAGTGGGCAAATGCTCACCTTCGATGGCCACTGGCACACAGGAGACGTGTACTGTTCACCGATGAATCATGGTTTTCAACTGTACCAGGCAGATGGCAGCCAGCATGGATAGCGTTGTGTGGGCGAGTCGTTTGCTGAACAGAGTTCCCCATGGTGGGGTTATGGGGAGGTATAAGCTACGGACAACGAACACAATTGCGTTTTTATTGATTTAGCAGTTTGAATTCACAGAGATACTGTGACGAGATCCTGAGACCCATTGTTGTATCATTCATCCTCGTGTCATCTCCCCGTGGGGCAGTGCATTATCATGCTGAAACATGTCACAAGGATCTGTACACAATTCCTGGAAGCTGAAAATGTCCCAGTTCTTCCATGGCCAGCATACTCACCAGACCTGTCACCCCACTGAGCATGTTTGGGATGCTCTGGATCGTTGTGTACGACAGTATGTTCCAGTTCCCGCCACTATCCAGCAACTAAACACAGCCATTGAAGAGGAGTGGGACAACATTCCACAATCAACAGCCTGATCAACTCTATGTGAAGGAGATGTCACACTGCATGAGGCGAATTGTGTTCACACCAGATACGGACTGGATTCTGTTGCATGTATATCTGTATTCCTGGTCATGTGAAATCCATAGATTTAGAGCCTCGTGAATTTATTTCAAATGGACTCATTTCCTTTTTATATGAACTGTAACTCAGTAAAATCATTGCCGTTGTTACATTTTCATATCGTTGTGTAAACTTGTAAGAGGTTAAATTAGAAAACAAATACCATTTTGAACCCAGGGCTGTCTGTTTCACTGTGATGATCAACACTGATAGTTTACCTGTACATACTGTATTCCATCTCACTGCCCGTAAATGATAACCGCGACGTCTGTCTTTCTGTAATGTCTGGTTCTCCAGGTGGTAGGGAGAGAGGCTGCGTCAGAGGCCCACCTTTTGGCCCTGCTCAGCACCAGAGACCGCCTTGGGACACCTGCTTGTCTAACTCACTCCCGCTGCACCACACCCAGAATAGACTAGCCATGTCTGCTGCTGGTAAGGACAGGAGTTGGTGTGTTGTACATTTTGTCTAAGAGATGAGTTGTTACACACACACAGTGCATTCAGGAAGTATTCAGACCCCTGGACTTTTTTCCACATTTATTTACCTTAACAGATTTATTCTTAAATTATTTTTTCCCCTCAATCTCCACACAATACCCCCGAAATGACATCACAATACCCCTGAAATGACATCACAAAAATATTAAATTTCCATAAGTATTCAGATCCTTTACTCAGTACTTTGTTGACCTTTGGCAGCGATTACAGCATCAGGTCTTCTTGGGTTTGAAGCTACAAGCTTGGCACACCTGTATTTGGGGAGTTTCTTCCATTCTTCTCTGCAGATCCTCTCAAGCTCTGTCAGGTTGGATGAGGATTCGTGGCTGCACAGCTATTTTCAGGTCTCTCCAGAGATGTTCGATCAGGTTCAAATCTGGGTTCTGGCTGGGCCACTCAAGTTCATTCGGAGACTTGTCCCGAAGCCACTTCTGCGTTGTCTTGGCTGTGTGCTTAGGGTCGTTGTCCTGGAGGAAGGTGAACCTTCTGAAGTCCTGAGTGCACTGAAACAGGTTTTCATCAAGGATCTCTCTGTACTTTGCTCTGTTCATCTTTGCCTCCATCCTGACTAGTCTCCCAGTCCCTACTGCTGAAAAACATCCCCACAACATGATGCTGCCACCACCATGCTTCACCGTAGGGATGATGCCAGGTTACCTCATTCAGGCCAAAAAGAGGCCAGAGTTCAATCTTGGTTTCATCAGACCAGAACCTTGGTTCTCATTGTCTGAGAGTTCTTTAGGTGCCTTTTGGCAAAATCCAAGCAGGCTGTCATGTGCCTTTTACTGAGTGGCTTTTGTCTGGCCACTCTACCATAAAGGCCTGATTGGTGGAGTGCTGCATAGATGGCTGTCCTTCTGGAAGGTTCTCCCATCTCCACAGAGGAGCTCTGTCAGAGCTTCCATTTAAGAATGATTGAGGCCACTGTGTTCTTTGGGGACCTTCAATGCTGCAGAAATGTTTTGGTACCCTTCCCCAGATCTGTGCCTCGACACAATCCTGTCTTGGAGCTCTACGGACAATTCCTTCAACCTCATGGCTTGGTTTTTTGCTCTGACATGCACTGTCAACTGTGGAACCTTATATAGACAGGTGTGTGCCTTTCCAAATCACGTCCAATCAATTGAATTTACCACAGATGGACTCCAATCAAGTTGGAGAAACATCTCAAGGATGATCAATGGAAACAGGATGCTCAATTTAGAGTCTCATAGCAAAGGGTCTGAATACTAATGTAAATACGGTACTTCTGTTTTTCATTTTGTATAAATTTGCAAAAAATGTCTACCCCTGTTTTCAGTTTGCCATTAATGGGGTTTTGTGCATAGATTGACTAGGTAATGTTTCAGACATTTTATAATAAGGCTTTAACGTAATAAATTGTGGCAAAAGTGAAGGGGTCTGAATACTTTCCCAAATACACCTTACAGACGAGAGGCTGGAAGCAACACATTGTTCCCAAATTGTCTGTTTATGGGATGTTACTGTTCACTTGTCCCAAAGGATGTTATGTTAAAAATGTTGATCTGCCCTTGAGCAAGACACTTAACCCTAATGTGCTCCGGGGCGCTGTACTACTATGGCTGACCCTGTAAAACAACACCTATCGTACTACAATGGCTGACCCTGTAAAACAACACCTATCGTACTACTATGGCTGACCCTGTAAAACAACACCTATCGTACTACTATGGCTGACCCTGTAAAACAACACCTATCGTACTACTATGACTGACCCTGTAAAACAACACCTATCGTACTACTATGACTGACCCTGTAAAACAACACCTATCGTACTACTGTGACTGACCCTGTAAAACAACACCTATCGTACTACTGTGACTGACCCTGTAAAACAACACCTATTGTACTACTATGGCTGACCCTGTAAAACAACACCTATCGTACTACTGTGACTGACCCTGTAAAACAACACCTATCGTACTACTGTGACTGACCCTGTAAAACAACACCTATCGTACTACTGTGACTGACCCTGTAAAACAACACCTATCGTACTACTGTGACTGACCCTGTAAAACAACACCTATCGTACTACTGTGACTGACCCTGTAAAACAACACCTATCGTACTACTGTGACCCTGTAAAACAACACCTATTGTACTACTGTGACTGACCCTGTAAAACAACACCTATTGTACTACTGTGACTGACCCTGTAAAACAACACCTATCGTACTACTGTGACCCTGTAAAACAACACCTATCGTACTACTATGGCTGACCCTGTAAAACAACACCTATCATACTACTGTGACTGACCCTGTAAAACAACACCTATCGTACTACTGTGACTGACCCTGTAAAACAACACCTATCGTACTACTATGACTGACCCTGTAAAACAACACATTACACTGCACCTCCAGGTGACGTGAGATGTAACTGTCCATCCAATCAACCATCAGTGAAATGTGTTGACATTTCTGGAGAAGGTACTTTTAGTTTTAATTCTCATTTAGCACATTAAAATCCCATTTTTAGTTATCTGTTCCAAAATGTAGGTGTTTTGGACTT
Source organism: Oncorhynchus tshawytscha (assembly GCF_018296145.1). Lineage (NCBI taxonomy): Eukaryota > Metazoa > Chordata > Actinopteri > Salmoniformes > Salmonidae > Oncorhynchus > Oncorhynchus tshawytscha. The sequence goes on along the minus strand of NC_056448.1, from coordinate 45,185,140 downwards.
TTAATGTAAATTTCCTTTCTTTCTTTCTTACCCAGACTGCACTACAAATGTCCCAATTGGGGAAAAATGTAAGATCATTATTCAGCTGATCACTGCTTTACGCTCATTGAGGAATGTTTTTCTACTTGCCGTGACAGATATGTGGTAGTCTTGCACAGCCTAGTTGAATGCACTGACAGTCTCTGTGGTAAAAAAATAAAAAAAGTCTGGTAAATGACCCAAATATATGAATTCAAACTTTTGATTTTGATTTGAAGGTGGAGACAAACGGGTCGATACATCTATCAGGCAGTTTCACCAATCAGACGTGGACAGAGCGCCTGTCTATCTCCGGTTGGTCGACAGAGACCGTTTGGCCACAAACGGCTACGGCACCAAGTGGGATGCGCCGTTTGACCCGGGGACAGCGAGGGTTACCACACCTACACCACAGAAACAGACCAGGATCTCACAGCCCACTACACATCGTAGGAGTTCAGTTGTCCCAGCCCACTACACTACTGGGGAAGTTTGGTAGTTGTCTGTCCCAGCCCACTACACTACTGGGGAAGTTTGGTAGTTGTCTGTCCCAGCCCACTATACATCATAGGGAACTTAGTTTAGTAGTTCACAGCCCACTATACCAGCTGAGTAGTTTCCTCCCCCAGCCCACTACCAGCCCGGTAGGAGATGGCTCTGACAGCCCACTACACCTCCATAGGCCACTCAGTAGTTGTTCACCCCCCCCAGTCCCTTTTTACACCCCAGAAGTTCACAGCTAACTATACCCAACAAGCAGGCCAGTAGTTGCCTCTCCCAGCTCACTACATTACACAAGCAGTTAACTAGTTCCAAACCCTACACCGTTAGTAGTCTATCGCCCTTGACAACGGAAGGTTTGGACTCTTAACCTCAGCGGTCATTTTGAGGACGGTGGTGGCAGCCTAGAAGAGGCCTCGGGATTATTATTTTTAGGGGGATCTCAGGAACCTGTGGAGGCCTCAATGACAGCAGCTATAGTCCTCTCAGCTCTCCTCCATCTCTGCCTCACGTCCTCACAACCTAAACGGAAGAAGTCTGGCATGGGTCTCTGACCTCAGTATTGGTGGATGCAGCCTCACCTCAAACTGTTCCTTTTCAAACCAGATGATGGATGAAACTATGGCAAGTTCTCTTTAACTTTTGATTTGGTCGAGTGATTTCATGTGGGGTTTTTTGTGCCAGGACTGATGTCTATTGGGAGATTTCTGGGATAGTCTAGAAATCAAGAGCTAGCTTCACTAAATTAATCTTATTTTTCATCTTGTGTTAAATGTTGGTTTCTCTGACTGAAGCAGAATGGTTTGGTTGACCAACTGAGGTCATGTGCCAGAAAAGCATCGTTTTAATTTTGTCAAGAAAATGTATTGCCCCAGGGCGTCCTTTTTTGCCAGTCACTGTTCATATAGACGAGGCCAATACAGGTGTAACCTAACTAAATCATAAACATAATGTACTATTTCTGATGGGCAACATTAAGAGAAGACTAAATAGTGATTTCAAAATAGTATTTTAATGTTCTGTCATAGCTCACAGGCAAAAAAAATAAGTTCATATCAACAAAGGTGCTATTCAATGCTTTTTTTTTTTGTACATTTTTACAAATTTACATTTTTTTTTAAACAGTTTTGTACATTCATGACATCATATACCTTATCTTTCTCACATACATACAATCCAAATAATTTAAGAACCTACAGCCAACAAATTGGCACATTGAAGTTTAACAAGATCATAGTCACACACACACTCTTAATAGAAACAGACTTTGGCGTTTACAGTTTAACGCTAACCAGCCCATTCAACTCGTTATACAGAAACTGGCCAAAGTACGTTTTTAACCAGATTAATGTGAGACAAATCCAGCCACTTCAGAGAAGTGTTTTCACCAGACGGCACCTTATTTCCCTTTCTAGTGCACTACTTCTGACCAGGACACACAGGGCTCTGGTCAAAAGTAGTGCGCCATTTGGGACAGATAGATATATATATATATATATATAGTGGCTGGAATGTGAGACAAATCCAAACATGCACCACACTACAGAAATGTCATTTAGCTGCCTGTCTTCAGGATTGTGCAAACTCTCACATTTCTGTATGTTTTGTTGTTAGCTTTAAAAATATGCTGTATATTGATTGGTTTTCTGTAATGAGCCACACTGGTAGCCCCCATAGAAGGCTAACAAACATTTACTACGGTATATAGGGAAGCTATTTTCTGGTTCGTATTCACTATGAACAAAATAGGCCGTCACAGGGAGGGACAAGCCTGAACGTGCCCAATGACTGCTTGTTTAACTGTTGTAAAACTTTTAGCTACGTTTTGAATTAAATGAGCACGACCACTGCATTAGAAAAGGTGGTTATGTAACCCAGGCACAGTGGCTCCCTCAAGAGGGCTTTGGTCTAGGAGGTATTTGTTGTGGGGTTTTTAGCAGAGGAAGTTTCGAGGGAAGTAAGGCCCCTCCGCGTCAGAGCCCAGGGAACTGCTCAGGCTCTCCTCCCCCGAACTCATGTCTTCACATGAGTCTTCACTGGAAAAACAAGAAGAAAAACAGTTAAAATTCACAATATTCCTTAGTTCGTCTTTAATCCTGTTTGCAGTTATCCAATAATTTCATCCTTTTTTATTAATTGTTTGACTACAAGACCCATCCCAAGTCTTATGTGGAGCTTTAGCTGGTTGTGTAATGTTGTGGTTGAGCTGTTATGGGAACTATTGTTGCTAGGTAGGAGTAGGACATGACAGAAGTCACTTACAACACTCAGACATTAAGTATGTGGGTTAGTTAGTGATACGAGAGCAGGATGAGGATGGGCCTCTTCTGATGGCTAACTGGTTGCGTCAGTTAGCCTATGACGTGGCTGATGGTATGGAACCCCCCCCCCCATACCATACAAGTCATGGGAATAATATAACAACTGAAACCAGACAGTAGGAGTGGTCAACCTCTGAACAAAACAGTGGAGAGGGTGGGGCTTAAATGTGTGTGTGTGGCTGGAGATTTCCCTACTTCTGTTATTCAGGGGATTTTCCATACTTCTTCCCCGTTGTCATATAGTAGACTTGTTTGACTGCCTTCTAACAGAATGTGCATATGGTAGAATGTTTTTGATATGCATGTTTCTCTTTCTCTACAGACATATATTCCTGTATACCTTTCACCCTGATCCCAGCAGTCCTCAGGAATGGTTGGCAGTTCAGGGACGCTGTAGTAGCTGGTGTGAAGATTCTGAGCTGTCCTTCTCGACACGATCCAGACAAGCTTTTTATTGTTGGGTTTGCTACATTCGGGAGAAGAGTAGTCGGACATACACTTGGCCACTAGTCCCTTCCAGTGTAGCAGCTCAGCGTCGGTGATCTGTAAAAGACGACCAGGGCATCATAACATTGGACACCGGGTTACATAATAGACTGGGTCAGCAGAAACCCTTTTGGGATGGATCCCAGGCGTTGTAAAAGGATAGCAGCTGGGAACACGAGGCCGGGGAATGTGAAAGGGTTTTTTTTTTTATGTCTTTCCATAACCGTGCCAGTTGTCATATGAAACCTTTTGGACTAGGGTTGTAGGGCATACAATATTCAGAGATTGTTCCAGGGGGAAAAAATAGCTTTCTTTTGTGTACGAATTTGACAGTTAACACCGGGTTACTGCTGTTTTAAAACAAAGGATTACATCCTATCTATGTGATAAAGCTTCAAGGATGTTCTAACGAGTGTGTGTGTTTACCTTGAGATGTCTTTGAACATGATGTGCTATTTCTAACATCTCAACAGACTGCATGGCTTCAATCTCCTGAGTGAGGAGTGACAGGGCCAAGACTGACGGCTGGAAGAGAAGAAAAATGCATCAAGTTAGACTGCAGCTGCCAAGAGGTCTCCTGAAATATGTAACATCTCATGGACTCTCTGGGGTAAATCGTTACTTTAGCTTTGGAGAACGCGATCCGGCAGAGACAGGCTTTGAGCTGGACCTCTAGTATGTCGAGATTCAGGGCCTCCTTCCTGTAAAGGTTAAATTACATATTAGAACCAATCAGGGTGTGAAAACAAGGTGTCAGGGCTATCTGTTACATAATTTAATATGTTATGGTGGAATGGACACCCATGTTATTTGATCATGTCCAGTGAGAATAGTTAAAACCATCGTCCTACTTCCAGTCAGGACTATAATAAGTACATGTCTAGTGTTTTTTAACCTTTATTTAACGAGGCAAGTCAGTTAATAACAAATTCTTATTTTCAATGACGGCCTAGGAACAGTGGGTTAACTGCCTGTTCAGGGGCAGAACGACAGATTTGTACCTTGTCAGCTCGGGGGTTTGAACTTGCAACCTTCCGGTTACTAGTCCAACGCTCTAACCACTAGGCTACCCTGCCGCCCCAAAGTTAATTATGTCACACTATTACCACCTTCCAAATGGGGTTGATTGCTCGGTGAATTGTAATATTTTTTTATAATGGGTTCTTACAGGTCTGAAGTATGGGCACTTGTGATTCCGTGGTATAGGTGCAAAAACGTTAAGGCTGTGATGGTTTTGAGTTGGAAGTTGAGTTTCTCTGAAACAATCTTCTCCATGCGAGTGAGGTCAGAGACCGTAAACTTGCACTGGCTGATACGAATAAGCTCATTGGTGGAAGACAAGTTACAATCCTCTTCGACTGCTTTGGCTGCGATGTGGAGGCAGCTGATGCCGACGCAAGCTAGATATTTGGGTTGGACCTGAAGAGGAGAGAGACGCACAAAAGCTTGGAATTAGTGGAAATAGGGACAGGCTATTACTCACAAGAATTGCCTTTTTATTTGTAGTTTGTCTAAGGACATTATCTCTTTGTCATCAAAAGAAATGTAGAACACGTGTCAACCTTGTTGCTAATTAGCTGTAGAGTATGTTGAAATTACTAAAAAAAAATGTGCTCTTGATTGAGTCTTCATCTTACCTTCATCGTGGCCAGGAATCGATCCAACAGGTTGACTGCCAGAACAAAAGTCTGTGTACTGTACCCAAAGAAACTAGTCAGGCTCCAGAGGTCCTCCACTTTGGTGTCCCTACATTTAGCTGATATTCCCCTGCTGTCATTCTGTAATTTAATAAGATCAAGATAAAATATTATTTCCTTACAGTATGCAACAGTAAGATTTTAGGCATTTACAATGTGTATTAGTGTAAGGCGTTATGGACCAATTTGTTTTATGTTTAGGGATTTATATCGATCATGTGAACAACATTTATATTTAGCTACTGTACTGCAGACTACCTCTCCAGTCGATTCGATTAAGCGGAGTCCTGTTTCCTTCGGAAGATAATTCCTCTCCTGTTCAAAATTGGCTATCAACTCCCTCATAAGTTTCACAGTTTCCATGTCTGGACTCGGTTACAGCAATCTGAATGTCTTTCGCTGTAAAAAAAAAAAAAAAAAAACAAGACGGAGTGTGATGTTAGTAAATATTTGTCCGCCCTACATTTGTTCACCCGGTCAAGGTTTGCCTCAGCTGGGATTCGGTGTCAGATTTCTTAGGTTAACGCCTACTTAATCATAACACAAAACGAATCTAATTGTGTATTTCTCAGTGTAAAATCGTAAAAATGATCACAAATTTCGTGAGATACTCAAGACATTTACATGAAAAACAAGCTTGAATCCATTAGCTGTGCTTCAAATCGTCGAGTTTTGTTCTTGCCTAGGAAGCAGTGCCTTAACTGGAATGAAAAAAAATCGCAACTATTGCCAGCTAACACTCCACATCAAATGTTTCTGATTTTAAAAACGGTTTGACTACCAGGCTGGTGATTTAAAAGCCAATTTGTTTGAGTAAAAAAATAAATAATGGTTGAGCGAAGAGCTGTGCGAGTCAACGTTAGAGGCGATAAATAAAGACACGATACTGTAACGTTAACTTGCAAACGGTAAATAAAAATTAGTCGAAGTAAGATGCCAATTTCCTCGACAAGCATCAAAGGCAAGACCAAACAGATTAGTATAGTTTTAAAATCATAAGCTTGATATAAAAATATAAAAAAATACGTTAATCCTCCAGGAAGCTATTTATTTTTTACTGTAATGGATAATAAGGTTTTACAACACCCAGTAATATTCACAATTACTTCCATTTATTCAATTTCCTTGCATCTGCAATGTGAAAACTGTATATAATTACCTGTAATGTTAGTTATATCGACATTTTCTACGGTCCTAACCTCTTCTGTTTGTTCCTCTTTACTGTCTAGTCTTTTTGTTGTTGAGAGTTTCCGCACCCAGAAACTGACGTCAATGCCACGGTAGCCAATCACGTACGGTATCCATCTTGGCTTGATTTATCGAGAAAGGTCTGCCTTCTTTTGTGGCTTTACTACTATAAAGTATTGATTTTAATTATTCAATTCAAGAGTTGATAGGCCTACACAAATCAATGCTGTATTTAACGTTTTGTTAAACGTTTCTTATGGTTTAAAAAAAAAAAAGAGTTTAGTATGCTGTGTTCTAGACCAGCTCGATACTGACCATTCCACGGGCCAATCATCTTTCTCATTCTTTTGCCCGTTCAAATAGTCCGCCCAAAATTCTTCAGTTCTATTGGATGCCTGGACAAACCCTTTTACTGACGAGTGATTTGAAATAATTAACTCAGATTGTAGGGCATAACATTTTTAACTACCAGATTGTTTTTTCTGGTCCAGTTGTCAACAGAGTATTTGGACATTGGTTCAGCGGTGACTATGGGAATTTATCAGAATACTGTTATAGTCAAGACAATTTTTTTATTTATTTAATAAAAATAAAAAAATGTTTTACTGTGTAAGCTAGTTGAGAACAAGTTCTCTTTTACAACTGTGACCTGGCCAAGATAAATTGGAAATGTATTTCTGTTCCTGCACATCACACAATAACCTGGTTTTATCTGGGGCGATCTGTGTCATCACAGATGGATAGGCCAACGAGTGATATGCTTCAGTGAGGTTGGCTTCTTAGCATTCATAGCAATGGTTATCAACTGTAACGCAGAAATGTAACATAAGCCACAGAAAATAGATGTGGTGGCAGCTGCAGAGAATTATATATATTTTTTATTTAACTAGGCAAGTCAGTTAAGAACAAATTCACATTTTCAATGGCGGCCTACCCCGACCAAACCCTAATCCGGACAACACTGGGCCAATTGTGCTCCGCCCTATGGGACTCCCAATCACGGCCGGATGTGATACAGCCTGGAATCCAACCAGGGTCTGTAGTGACGCCTCTAGCACTGAGATGCAGTGCCTTAGACCGCTGTGCCACTTGAGGGGCCCTGAGTATACCCTGGAGTATACGAGATTTGACTTCAGAAGGGTTATACAGCTTTATTTATATAGCACATTGTTTTTCTAGGGTGTATTGAGTGGTGGTGTCCCGTCCTCCCAGGCCGTTGGCATAGTGGGTTTTTAATGAGTGTTTTTCTATATATATATATATATTTTTTTTTTGTATTAGTAATTTAAAGTTTTTCCCCTTTTCTCATTTTGTATCACAAAATACAATGGATATATATTATAATCCAGTTGGGGGCGGGAATTAGATTGGATGATTAGATCTAATTGGATGCCATCTGCAAGAAGAAGAAGAGCGGGCGACAGGCTGGAAGCGAATTGAAATGGAAAAGCGCTGCGTAGCTATTGTAAAGGTGAAGCAGCTGCTTTACAAGTGGGGCGCACTGTTGAGTGCTACATCACAAGGGGTTCGCGCTGATTGTACGGAGATTGTGACAGAAGGTTAAATGGCGTCCCTTGACAAGGCAAGAACCAAGATCTATGTCCGGAGAAGTGCAGTATCATCATAAGGAGACTTATACTTGGAATACGGAGGAGGACTATAGGGGAAAAGAGAGGCAGAGGAGGTTTTAGAGAGGGGGAGGAAGAGGGTGAGCTTGAATCGGTTAAAAATGGGGCAAAAAAGAGATGGTTTGTTAAAGAAGAATGGTAGAAAATGTAAGCAGAGTGAGTTGAAAATAGGAGGAGAAATGAAAATGAATGAGGGCGAAGTATCGGAGGTGGTAGGTGTGGTGAAGTTCTCAGTGCAGGCCTCAGGCTCCGAGGGTCAGGATAAAGATGAGTCTGTGACAGTTGGAGTGAAGTTTTTGGAAAAAGTGGACCCTTGCCTTTTGGCTGATCCATTTGTGGTTTCAGGGTGGGGTGAAAACAGAGTTGGGTACTGTGGAATCGGTGAGGGTAACCAGAAGTGGTCTTGTGATAATTGTTTGTGGGGCTGGGGATCGGAAATGTTCCTTGCGAAAGAGGCAGGTTCAGGTTTCCAGGGTTAGAGTAGTACAGAAGTTGTCATATGGTGAGGCAGTGAAGAAAGTAGAGGAAGATGGGTCAAGCGGGAGGGATCCTGAGAGGAGTGGTGTGAGTAGTAGATCTGTACCAGTACAGATGGATAGGCCAACAAGTGATATATTGGATTTTTGGCATTTATATCAATGGTTATCAACTGTACTGCAGGGATGGAATGTATATCGCAGAAAATAGAGGTTGTGGTGGCAGCTGAAGAGAGGAATTTGGGTGTGTGAGACTTGACATAAGAAGCATTTACGTGGTGTCGCATCCTTTCAGGCTGTTGGCCTGAAAGTAGGACTAAATTGATTTAAATACTGGAGTATTTATTTATTTACTTATGTATTATTTTGTGTGAGTGTAGTGTTAGATGGTAGGGTATTTTGTTTTTATTTATTTACCTATTCAATCTATTCCAGTCTAGTAGGTGGCGGTAATGCAACATTTATTGGATACCAACCACTTTTTAACCTCATCGAAGAAGAAGAAGAAGAAGAAGCAGCGGGCTCGTGAGAGGAGGGGGCGATTTCTCTTTCTCAAAGAGTCCACAGTCCTTTTCGGATGTGTTAGACCTATGTCTATTCCGTTCAAATTTTTTTTATTTATTATATACATTTCATTTGGAAGACCCCCCCCCCAATTTCTCCCCGAAATAAAACACAACATGGAATCGAAGATGGAGTAACTCAAGACTCTCTATTTTACCTCTTCTTGTTTTACCTCAATTTAATGGACCGGATGATTTCCAAGTCAAACTGTGATTCCCACAGCTTTGCAGGGGAGGTAAGCTAATCATAGCTAGCTAACTAGCATAAAATAGTTGTGTGTGTGTGTGTGTGTGTGTATATATATATATATATATATAAAATATATATATAAAATAGCTAGCTCTTTCTAGCCATAACTTCCATGTATTCACAAAAACGACATATTGGATAATGGACGTTACCTCTTAATGAAACGTTGTTTTATTAGCTTAGCTAACGTTTACAATCGGCTAGTGTTCGTTAACTGTTCTCGTTAGGTCGGTAGCTTGCTAACTAGCTAATACGTCAGCTACTGTAACTGGCTTACAAACGTTAGCATAACTAGCTAGTGTAATCGAGTTGATTTTGTGCACCGTAATATTAGCCTAGATGGTCATACGTCTTACTATACGGGTGAAAGATGGTTAGATATATGTCAGTTTTACTAGTTATATAGAAAACAAACTAACGCTTCTGGCTTGCTAAATTCTCGAGACGAGATAATGCCTCATCACTGTTGTCACTAAAGATGAGTGTTTCACTAGTTGGGACAATGAATAGCCAAGGTTAAGTTAGTTTTATATTCGGACATTCAACAGACATTGGCCGAAATCCATTTTTAAAATGGTAAAAAATCAATAACTAATTTAATTTATTGTTACAGAAACATAAAAATAGATATGGTTTATTCTATAAATTTTTAGCATACTTTAACCTTTTAAAAAAAAAAATCAGATTTGATGGAAATACATAAAATCTTCGAAATGCAATTTTAAAGCTGTATAAATCAATAACTAATTCACTGTCAAAGGAACATTAAACTAGGTGTGATTTATTCTATAAATGTCTAGCATACTTTTACAACCTTTTTGTTTTGAGGAAAAATTCCAGTTTTGATTTGATAGAGGGCATGTAGTCCATCTAGAAGGCGTGTGGTCAAAGTTCTAATGAGTCTGTTATAACCTATTAGAAGGGGCCCCGGCAGAAAATTCTGCGTTTTCAGTCATATTAAATTAGAATACAGGAAAAAACAGGTTACGTGGACTTAGAATACGTGGACAACTACAAATACTTAGGTGTCTGGTTAGACTGTAAACTCTCCTTCCAGACCCATATCAAACATCTCCAATCCAAAGTTAAATCTAGAATTGGCTTCCTATTTTGCAACAAAGCATCCTTCACTCATGCTGCCAAACATACCCTTGTAAAACTGACCATCCTACCAATCCTCGACTTTGGCGATGTCATTTACAAAATAGCCTCCAATACCCTACTCAACAAATTGGATGCAGTCTATCACAGTGCAATCCGTTTTGTCACCAAAGCCCCATATACTACCCACCATTGCGACCTGTACGCTCTCGTTGGCTGGCCCTCGCTTCATACTCGTCGCCAAACCCACTGGCTCCATGTCATCTACAAGACCCTGCTAGGTAAAGTCCCCCTTATCTCAGCTCGCTGGTCACCATAGCATCTCCCACCTGTAGCACACGCTCCAGCAGGTATATCTCTCTAGTCACCCCCAAAACCAATTCTTTCTTTGGCCGCCTCTCCTTCCAGTTCTCTGCTGCCAATGACTGGAACGAACTACAAAAATCTCTGAAACTGGAAACACTTATCTCCCTCACTAGCTTTAAGCACCAACTGTCAGAGCAGCTCACAGATTACTGCACCTGTACATAGCCCACCTATAATTTAGCCCAAACAACTACCTCTTTCCCAACTGTATTTAATTAATTAATTTATTTTGCTCCTTTGCACCCCATTATTTTTATTTCTACTTTGCACATTCTTCCATTGCAAAACTACCATTCCAGTGTTTTACTTGCTATATTGTATTTACTTTGCCACCATGGCCTTTTTTGCCTTTACCTCCCTTCTCACCTCATTTGCTCACATTGTATATAGACTTGTTTATACTGTATGTTTGTTTTACTCCATGTGTAACTCTGTGTCGTTGTATCTGCCGAACTGCTTTGCTTTATCTTGGCCAGGTCACAATTGTAAATGAGAACTTGTTCTCAACTTGCCTACCTGGTTAAATTAAGGTTAAATAAAAGGTTGTGGGAAGGGGGCATAGCACAGACTGAGAGAACACTGTAGTATGCAACTGTGAGGGAAAGATTTTATCTTTGAAGCACTACTATGTGTTCCACAAAGTGTCTTTAAATGTGTCAACAAAGCATTAAAAATGTGGTCTTTTTTTTTCTGCCAGTCTTCAGTGCGAAGCTAGACTGCACAATGTGTGCTTTGCATCATCTAGAGAAATGGTCATCTGACCAACTGGGTTTGTCTTTGTGTACTATAACAGTAGCCTATGAAAACTCATGTAGTTTCATCCTTCCAAGACATTTAGAAGTATAAAACTTTGTCTTGAAACTTTTTTTGTAATCAGGGTTATCCTTGTTCTAATGCTCTATCGTTATTCTATTTGATGAGAGATACGAGATACATACTATGACAGAAATTCGCTGTAATAGGTATGTACACTTGTATCTGGCACAAGTGACAATTAAACTGATTTGAATTTCAAAGACTGACGACATTGTAATGTTTGATATTACAACATTGATGTGTGATATCTTTTTTTGGTGCAAATGTATGCCTTTTGTATTTCTATACGATTTATATTGCCTGAATACTCGATGATTAACACCTCAGTTATGTGTGCTTCTGTCAGGGTTGTGGTCAAATGCATGTCATTTAAAGTCAATTTAGCGATTTGAACAACAAAAAATCCAATTCAATTTTAAAATGTCTCCTAATTGCAAAAGCATGTAACAGAATTTGGGTATTCCAGAACTGTAATTTACATGTAAATAAACTATAAACCTGTTTTTTTACGTTTTAAATACTGCAGATAAAATGCTCTGTGTGCCAGAGGTGGTACCACAGCTTGTCTGGGAATGACACGGAAGGACTTCAACGAAGCCAAAATAGAAAATGATTGGAAGGGGCGTCTCTGCTGTTAACTTATAAATAAATGACTGTTGTGCCTTGTAACTGCTTTAAAATGTGGAAGTGCTGCACACAAAAAAATGCGAACATTGATTTGGCATACAATTTAAGATCGTAAACATTGTGCAACTTTATGTAAACATTGTCTTACTTAATTTCAAGTGCAATTTGTTGTATATTAACATTTCTTTAAAGTTATGGTAAATAAATGCATTTTCACCTTTTTTCTGAGACAATCAGTGAATGTTATTGATTTTTATATAGCTTTAAATGGCATTTTATAGATGTCTATTTCTTTCAAGTCAAAACTGTTTGTTTTTTTCTCCAAAAAACAGGTGTTAAAGTATGCTCAACATTTATAGAATAAATCATACCTAGTTTGATGTTTCTGTGGCAAACGGTGAATTAGTTATTGATTTATATATTTCTAACAAGTCAAAAACAAAGGTTCTAAAAGTATGCTAGACATTTATAGAATAAACCAAATCTAGTTTTGTTTCTGTGACAACCAATTCAATTTTTATTTATTTTTTACCATTTTAAATGGGTTTTGGTGAATATGTGAATATAAATCCAACTTTACCTCGATCAATGAATGAGCTTATTTTGGTGGTGAGTAAATCAGGTGACCAAACGTCCACAAGGCGCAGTGCTCTACACATTACGTTTTACAAGGAACATGTGAGCGCGTCTTTTGTTTGGAAAGAAAAATGTAGAAGCACACGAATTTGAGCACAATGGGGGGGGAATATGAGGTGGCAATCTGTTTTCTTTTGTATTATAATGGTTCAAGCATGACAATCATGAATCTGCTCTGTGTATTCTCCATGCCATTCAGAGGCTGCAGTATCGTGATCTGTAATCATCATCACAACATACTTTGGCAGATATGCGATTTAAAATGGTGTAGGTACAATTACCAATGTGTTGTGTTAATCACTAGCGTGAGCAACAATTCGTTGAATCTGAGGTTAGCCTTCAAAATAAAACATTTGGAATTGTACCACAATTGGACCGATGATGCTAAACAAGGTTGAAGTGTAATATATAAATGAAACAAAATACCTTTGTTAATTTGACACAAAAGTAAAGATGTGTAGATGTACAGACTTCAGGATTGCATTGGGGTCATGCTTATATCACAATGAAGGGCCTTACCTATGCATCTTGGTTCTATTAAATGGGGTATATCAGCCTATCACAATGAAGGGCCTTACCTATGCATCTTGGTTCTATTAAATGGGGTATATCAGCCTACTCAGTGACACTCCCAGAACACAAACCTTAAGAGTTTTCACAAATCGTAATGTCGTAGCGCTTATTGCTCTACTCAGAAACCACTGTTAAATTACCAACAATAAGCTCACCAGTCAACCTACTGTATGAGTATTACAGGGCTGACTCTTAAATAGTCGACTAGGCGATTGTTTGGTCGTTATGCTGTTGGTCAACCAATATGTTTTTTGGGGGGGTCAAATATTAGCGGGATTTTTTTTTTTTTAAGGCACTCGAGATAGACACCTGTCTTATTGGCCCCCATCTCAGTGATCTAATCCATTGCGGAGGCCGTAGGGATGGCACAGTCCAAGAAGAATGGGGTTTGTAGTTAAGTTTGGGGCGGCAGGGTAGCCTAGGGGTTAGAGAGTTGGACTAGTAACCGGAAGGTTGCAAGTTCAAATCCCCGAGCTGACAAGGTACAAATCTGTCGTTCTGCCCCTGAACAGGCAGCTAACCCACTGTTCCTAGGCCGTCATTGAAAATAAGAATTTGTTCTTAACTGACTTGCCTAGTTAAATAAAGGTAAAATAAAAATATATATATATAAAATACATAATTCACTTCTCTCCAGAATGTCCTCCTGCCAATCTGTGCACATTCATTGTTTCATAACTTAATTGTTTGCGTTTTGATTTGTTAGTGTCCTATAATTTCTAATCTATAATGTAGATTAGAAATGAATGGCTGGTAATATATTCAATACATTCCAGTCTTTTACTGTCTACCGCAACCTACGCTACACTAGTGAGAAACACGTTTTTGGTTTATTTTGTTCCATTTTATGAGTTTTGTCAGTTTAGTCGTTGTCTTTTGTTTGGAGCGCTCCTGTCAGTGTTGAGTAAGGATGCATACCTGAATACGCATAGAAATAGAGGCTACTTTGCCTGCATGCAATTGTAAATGTGCCCATTTGGGGATCTGATAATATTTCTGATTGTCTTAACGCACCACCACTAATGAGCCATGGAGCTTCTCAAAGGGAACATTTGCTTCACCTCAAACAACGAGTAAATAACATCTGTTTTTACATTCATTGATAATGATCATAGTTCTTCAATGTATTTGAAAATCAACATCTTTTCAGGTGTCTTCCTTTTTAATAACCATGCGGTGTGCAAGGGATAAATGTCCTGCTCTGATCCAATGGAAATGTCATTAAAATAGACCTATCTGATTACTTCTGATCCCTTAAACTCTGACTGGCCAAGAATATTTGATTAAATGTTGCAAATTTGTTAGTGCCTGCTTTTGTCCAGACTCAAGTTAATAGTTGATACAGTGTTTCATGTTCTTTGCAGGCAGGCCATGCTTAGCCAATGTGATTTATATTATTTATTTTTTTTATCAGAATATTTTCTACCTGCATGCTGCAATATTTTTGTTTGCCTAATATAGGCTATTTGTACATAGTTGCAATGGGCTCCCGATTGGCGCAGCGGTCTAAGGCACTGCATCTCGGTGCAAGACGCGTCACTACAGTCCCGGGTTTGTATCACATCCGGCTGTGATTGAGAGTCCAGTAGGGCTGCGCACAATAAGGCCCAGCATCGTCCGGGTTTGGCCTGGGTAAGCCGTCACTGTAAATAAGAATTTCTGAACTGACTTGACAAGTTTAAATAGAGGTTACATTTAAAAAATAAAAGTCATTTGCAATAGAAGTTACTTGTTAGGTTTATCATTTCGATAATAATTTTGAAATACGAAGATGTTATTAGAAATTAAATTAAACTGTTCTACGAAAAATGTACATATGAAAACAATAACTGGAAACCAGATCGGTAGGAAATGGTAAGATACATTTGCATTCTGCATGAGAAAAGTTGCAGACTCCTCCTGTAGCCTCTTACTGGCAACTTCAGGAGAGTAACGACAGAATCTGCAAAAGCCAGCAGGAGGAGGATGGTCGGGACGGGTTAAGGTTTTTTCCTTCTGGCTATCTTGATCTCTGGATCTCTCTTGAGTCATTTGTGTCTTATTTCATCAAACGGTGCGCTTAAAGCATCAGACAAACGTGATACATATATAGTTGATTTTATTAAAACACATGGCTATTTATATATGAAAAAATACATGTTTTAAAACAGTTTAAATTGGGGTGATTTTATTGTAAAGGCGAACCACCGATTCTACCATTGTTGCTCACGCTAATGTTCACTACACGTAATACTATTCATGAACATCTTGTAAAACATATGCTAGCTATGTTGTAAAACACTTTTGCTAGTGTGTGTGTGTGATACTACTTGTTTGTTTTTTGTCCTACTCAATGCATATTTGTAAAAGCCCCTTTTCCACTAAACTGGAGGGTAGTCCTGTCAGATTAAAATAGTCAATAAAGAACTCCCAGACACAACTGTTACTCCACTGACTGATGATAAAACACGTTCTCTTCCGTGTGTTTGGCTGCCATTTACAGGTAGCTGTATCCAGTGAGGTGGGAGGCGTATCCAAGGGTGAATATGAAGTTTGCCGAACCCTTGGAAAGCCAGAGGCTGTCTTTTCTTTTGGAAAAGGCCGCCTCTAGGGAAGCCCTGATGTGGAAGGTGTACGTGCCCAAAAAGCCATCTCCCGGCAGTCAGGTGAGTCCCACAACACATAACAACATACTGTTGTCAATATGAAAGAGAAAGCAGCAGGTCATTGAAATTGCTGTGTTGGTCAATTGCACCCAAGGTCCAACTGAAAAGTGGAAGCCAAATTTAACCCAACCCCTTTGAAAGACACGTATACATACAGGTATTTTATGCTGGCTTGCCTCTAACCGCTAGGCTAACTGCTGCCAATGTTAGACCATGGAGGTGGTGAAATTGTTAGGTTATTTCCTTGGTCCAGCTACAGTAGGGCAACAAAGTATTTAGTCAGCCACCAATTGTGCAAATTCTCCCACTTAAAAAGATGAGAGAGGCCTGTAATTTTTCATCATAGGTACACTTCAACTATGACAGACAAAATGAGAGAAAAAAAATCCAGAAAATCACATTGTAGGATTTTTAATTAATTTATTTGCAAATGATGGTGGAAAATAAGTATTTGGACAATAACAAAAGTTTATCTCAATACATTGTTATATACCCTTTGTTGGCAATGACAGAGGTCAAACGTTTTCTCTTAAGTCTTCACAAGGTTTTCACACACTGTTGCTGGTATTTTGGCTCATTCCTCCATGCAGATCTCCTCTAGAGCTGTGATGTTTTGGGGCTGTTGCTGGGCAACACAGACTTTCAACTCCCTCCAAAGATTTTCTATGAGGTTGAGATCTAGAGACTGGCTAGGCCACTCCAGGACCTTGAAATGCTTCTTACGAAGCCACTCCTTCGTTGCCCGGGCAGTGTGTTTGGGATCATTGTCATGCTGAAAGACCCAGCCACGTTTCATCTTCAATGCCCTTGCTGATGGAAGGAGGTTTTCACTCAAAATCTCACGATACATGGCCCCATTCATTCTTTCCTTTACACGGATCAGTCGTCCTGGTCCCTTTGCAAAAAACAGCCCCAAAGCATGATGTTTCCACCCCCATGCTTCAGAGTAGGTATGGTGTTCTTTGGATGCAACTCGGCATTCTTTGTCCTCCAAACACGACGAGTTGAGTTTTTACCAAAAAGTTATATTTTGGTTTCATCTGACCATATGACATTCTCCCAATTTTCTTCTGGATCATCCAAATGCTCTCTAGCAAACTTCAGACGGGCCTGGACATGTACTGGCTTAAGCAGGGGGACACGTCTGGCACTGCAGAACTTGAGTCCCTGGCGGCGTAGTGTGTTACTGATGGTAGGCTTTGTTACTTTGGTCCCAGCTCTCTGCAGGTCATTCACTAGGGGGGTGTGGTTCTGGGATTTTTGCTCACCGTTCTTGTGGTCATTTTGACCCCACGGGGTGAGATGTTGCGTGGAGCCCCAGATCGAGGGAGATTATCAGTGGTCTTGTATGTCTTCCATTTCCTAATAATTGCTCCCACAGTTGATTTCTTCAAACCAAGCTGCTTACCTATTGCAGATTCAGTCTTCCCAGCCTGGTGCAGGTCTACAATTTTGTTTCTGGTGTCCTTTGACAGCTCTTTGGTCTTGGCCATAGTGGAGTTTGGAGTGTGACTGTTTGAGGTTGTGGACAGGTGTCTTTTATACTGATAACAAGTTCAAACACGTGCCATTAATACAGGTAACGAGTGGAGGACAGAGGAGCCTCTTAAAGAAGAAGTTACAGGTCTGTGAGAGCCAGAAATCTTGCTTGTTTGTAGGTGACCAAATACTTATTTTCCACCATAATTTGCAAATAAATTCATTAAAAATCCTACAATGTGATTTTCTGGATTTTTTTTCTCGCATTTTGTCTGTCATAGTTGAAGTGTACCTATGATGAAAATTACAGGCCTCTCATCTTTTTAAGTGGGAGAACTTGCACAATTGGTGGCTGACTAAATACTTTTTTGCCCCACTGTATCTATATCACCTGAGGTCAGAGTTATGGGGAGAATGCATTTGCTTTCATTTGTGAGTGCAAAAGGGCATTGACTAAAGCACCTGCTGTGGCGGAGGTTCATGCTTTCACTTCTCCCCTAGTTATTTGTCCAACGAACAGACACGCTCTGTTTCTAAAACCTCCTCAGTTAAGATAAGCTGTTAGTGCCAATGCCACCAGAGCCTGATATTGAGTCTTTTCCAACATAGAGGACTCTGACCTTCCTCATCTGGCCTCTACAGTAACGGGCCTTGCCTGTCCCAAATAACGGGGGGTAGTAACGGGCACAACCTGTCCAAATAACGGGGGGTAGTAACGGTTACCGCCTGTCCCAAAAACAGAGTGTGGTAAAGTCAATTCAAGCATGTCAAGACAATAACAGGGGGTCCTGGTAGAATGGTTGTATTGCTCGCTGACTACTAATTTCACAATGATGCAAGAGTCACTTTAACAAGGTGACATAATGGTGAGAAATGGCCCGGTGGCTTTAGGGCAAGGCTAGTTCAGGTCACTTTAACAAGGCGATATAATGGTGAGAAATTGCCCGGTGGCTTTAGGGCAAGGCTAGTTCAGGTCACTTTAACAAGGCGACATAATGGTGAGAAATGGCCCGGGGCTTTAGGGCAAGGCTAGTTCAGGTCACTTTAACAAGGCGACATAATGGTGAGAAATGGCCCGGGGGCTTTAGGGCAAGGCTAGTTCAGGTCACTTTAACAAGGCGATATAATGGTGAGAAATGGCCCGGTGGCTTTAGGGCAAAGCTAGTTCACGTCACTTTAAAGCAAATTCTTGAATGTGTCCCAATTGGTATCCTTTTTCCCCTAGTGCACTTGGCCTCTGGTCTAAAGTAGTGCACTATATAGGGCGTTGGGTGCCATTTGGGACACATCCATGTCTGTTGAGGCTAATGACTTCCAGTGAGAGCAGTGCTGGTTAGACCAGTATCATATTACAGGTAAAGGCGCCCTCATGCTTCCCATCCGAAACAGTTCGTGTCATATATTGACAACATTTTGTGACATTTTTGTACGTTTTCGTCTTCGGCAAGTTTTCACCTGTTTTGTGCACACAGTATTTGAGGCAAGTGGAAGTTTGGTTGCCAAATCTACGCCTCTTAGTCGGTGATTGGTCAACAGTTGGGATTCTTCAATTAAGTGTTTGTTGTCATTCAACAAGAGACGACTCGTTATCGTGTACATTCTTTCACTTGAGAAATTCTGCACCAAATATCTTAGGGCGTCATTGTAAATAAGAATTTGTTCTTAACTGACTTGCCTAGTTAAATAAAGGTTAAACAAAATAATAATAATAAGGATAGTCACAGTTCATATGAGGAAATTAGTCAATTAAAATAAATTCATGAGGCCCTAATCTACGGATTTCACATGACTGGGAATACAGATATGCATCTGTTGGTCAAAGGTAGCGTTTTTTTTATTTTTAAGTCTCACAATGGGCCTCGGTGTGTCAACTTGGTATCTGTGCATTCAAAGCCCTGATGTGGAAGGTGTACGTGCCCAAAAAGCCATCTCCCGGCAGTCAGGTGAGTCCCACAACACATAACAACATACTGTTGTCAATATGAAAGAGAAAGCAGCAGGTCATTGAAATTGCTGTGTTGGTCAATTGCACCCAAGGTCCAACTGAAATTTGGCTTCCACTTTTAACCCAACCCCTTCGAAAGACACGCATACATACAGGTATTTTATTTGTGCTGGCTTGCCTCTAACCGCTAGGCTAACTGCTGCCAATGTTAGACCATGGAGGTGGTGAAATTGTTAGGTTATTTCCTTGGTAGAGCTATCTACACTGCTCAAAAAAATATAGGGAACACTTAAACAACACAATGTAACTCCAAGTCAATCACACTTCTGTGAAATCAAACTGTCCACTTAGGAAGCAACGCTGATTGACAATACATTTCACATGCTGTTGTGCAAATGGAATAGACAACAGGTGGAAATTATAGGCAATTAGCAAGACACCCCCAATAAAGGAGTGGTTCTGCAGGTGATGACCACAGACCACTTCTCAGTTCCTATGCTTCCTGGCTGATGTTTTGGTCACTTTTGAATGCTGGCGGTGCTTTCACTCTAGTGGTAGCATGAGACGGAGTCTACAACCCACACAAGTGGCTCAGGTAGTGCAGCTCATCCAGGATGGCACATGCGAGCTGTGGCAAGGTTTGCTGTGTCTGTCAGCGTAGTGTCCAGAGCATGGAGGCGCTACCAGGAGTCAGGCCAGTACATCAGGAGACGTGGAGGAGGCCGTAGGAGGGCAACAACCCAGCAGCAGGACTGCTACCTCTGCCTTTGTGCAAGGAGGAGCAGGAGGAGCACTGCCAGAGCCCTGCAAAATGACCTCCAGCAGGCCACAAATGTGCATGTGTCTGCTCAAATGGTTATAAACAGACTCCATGAGGGTGGTATGAGGGCCCGACGTCCACAGGTGGGGGTTGTGCTTTTTAGAATTAGACTCCATGAGGGTGGTATGAGGGCCCGACGTCCACAGGTGGGGGTTGTGCATACAGCCCAACACCGTGCAGGATGTTTGGCATTTACCAGAGAACACCAAGATTGGAAAATTCGCCACTGGCGCCCTGTGCTCTTCACAGATGAAAGCAGGTTCACACTGAGCACGTGACAGACGTGACAGAGTCTGGAGACGCCGTGGAGAACGTTCTGCTGCCTGCAACATCCTCCAGCATGACCGATTTGGCGGTGGGTCGGTCATGGTGTGGGGTGGCATTTCTTTGGGGGCCGCACAGCCCTCCATGTGCTCGCCAGAGGTAGCCTGACTGCCATTAGGTACCGAGATGAGATCCTCAGATCCCTTGTGAGACCATATGCTGGTGCGGTTGGCCCTGGGTTCCTCCTAATGCAAGACAATGCTAGACCTCATGTGGCTGGAGTGTGTCAGCAGTTCCTGCAAGAGGAAGGCATTGATGCTATGGACTGGCCCGCCCGTTCCCCAGTCCTGAATCCAATTGAGCACATCTGGGACATCATGTCTCGCTCCATCCACCAACACCACGCTGCACCACAGACTGTCCAGGAGTTGGCGGATGCTTTAGTCCAGGTCTGGGAGGAGATCCCTCAGGAGACCATCCGTCACCTCATCAGGAGCATGCCCAGGCGTTGTAGGGAGGTCATACAGGCACGTGGAGGCCACACACACTACTGAGCCTCATTTTGACTTGTTTTAAGGACATTACATCAAAGTTGGATCAGCCTGTAGTGTGGTTTTCCACTTTAATTTTGAGTGTGACTCCAAATCCAGACCTCCATGGGTTGATACATTTGATTTCCATTGATAATTTTTGTGTGATTTTTGTTGTCAGCACATTCAACTATGTAAAGAAAGAAAAAAGTATTTAATAAGAATATTTCATTCATTCAGATCTAGGATGTGTTATTTCAGTGTTCCCTTTCTTTTTTTGAGCAGTGTATATCACCTGAGGTCAGAGTTATGGGGAGAATGCATTTGCTTTCATTTGTGAGTGCAAAAGGGCATTGACTAAAGCACCTGCTGTGGCGGAGGTTCATGCTTTCACTTCTCCCCTAGTTATTTGTCCAACGAACAGACACGCTCTGTTTTTAAAACCTCCTCAGTTAAGATAAGCTGTTAGTGCCAATGCCACCAGAGCCTGATATTGAGTCTTTTCCAACATAGAGGACTCTGACCTTCCTCATCTGGCCTCTACAGTAACGGGCCTTGCCTGTCCCAAATAACGGGGGGTAGTAACGGGCACAACCTGTCCAAATAACGGGGGGTAGTAACGGTTACCGCCTGTCCCAAAAACAGAGTGTGGTAAAGTCAATTCAAGCATGTCAAGACAATAACAGGGGGTCCTGGTAGAATGGTTGTATTGCTCGCTGACTACTAATTTCACAATGATGCAAGAGTCACTTTAACAAGGCGACATAATGGTGAGAAATGGCCCGGTGGCTTTAGGGCAAGGCTAGTTCAGGTCACTTTAACAAGGCGATATAATGGTGAGAAATGGCCCGGTGGCTTTAGGGCAAGGCTAGTTCAGGTCACTTTAACAAGGCGATATAATGGTGAGAAATGGCCCGGTGGCTTTAGGGCAAGGCTAGTTCAGGTCACTTTAACAAGGCGACATAATGGTGAGAAATGGCCCGGTGGCTTTAGGGCAAGGCTAGTTCAGGTCACTTTAACAAGGCGATATAATGGTGAGAAATGGCCCGGTGGCTTTAGGGCAAGTCTAGTTCAGGTCACTTTAACAAGGCGATATAATGGTGAGAAATGGCCCGGTGGCTTTAGGGCAAGGCTAGTTCAGGTCACTTTAACAAGGCGACATAATGGTGAGAAATGGCCCGGGGGCTTTAGGGCAAGGCTAGTTCAGGTCACTTTAACAAGGCGATATAATGGTGAGAAATGGCCCGGTGGCTTTAGGGCAAAGCTAGTTCACGTCACTTTAAAGCAAATTCTTGAATGTGTCCCAATTGGTATCCTTTTTCCCCTAGTGCACTTGGCCTCTGGTCTAAAGTAGTGCACTATATAGGGCATTGGGTGCCATTTGGGACACATCCATGTCTGTTGAGGCTAATGACTTCCAGTGAGAGCAGTGCTGGTTAGACCAGTATCATATTACAGGTAAAGGCGCCCTCATGCTTCCCATCCGAAACAGTTCGTGTCATATATTGACAACATTTTGTGACATTTTTGTACGTTTTCGTCTTCGGCAAGTTTTCACCTGTTTTGTGCACACAGTATTTGAGGCAAGTCGAAGTTTGGTTGCCAAATCTACGCCTCTTAGTCGGTGATTGGTCAACAGTTGGGATTCTTCAATTAAGTGTTTGTTGTCATTCAACAAGAGACGACTCGTTATCGTGTACATTCTTTCACTTGAGAAATTCTGCACCAAATATCTTAGGGCGTCATTGTAAATAAGAATTTGTTCTTAACTGACTTGCCTAGTTAAATAAAGGTTAAACAAAATAATAATAATAAGGATAGTCACAGTTCATATGAGGAAATTAGTCAATTAAAATAAATTCATGAGGCCCTAATCTACGGATTTCACATGACTGGGAATACAGATATGCATCTGTTGGTCAAAGGTAGCGTTTTTTTTTATTTTTAAGTCTCACAATGGGCCTCGGTGTGTCAACTTGGTATCTGTGCATTCAAAGCCCTGATGTGGAAGGTGTACGTGCCCAAAAAGCCATCTCCCGGCAGTCAGGTGAGTCCCACAACACATAACAACATACTGTTGTCAATATGAAAGAGAAAGCAGCAGGTCATTGAAATTGCTGTGTTGGTCAATTGCACCCAAGGTCCAACTGAAATTTGGCTTCCACTTTTAACCCAACCCCTTCGAAAGACACGCATACATACAGGTATTTTATTTGTGCTGGCTTGCCTCTAACCGCTAGGCTAACTGCTGCCAATGTTAGACCATGGAGGTGGTGAAATTGTTAGGTTATTTCCTTGGTAGAGCTATCTACACTGCTCAAAAAAATAAAGGGAACACTTAAACAACACAATGTAACTCCAAGTCAATCACACTTCTGTGAAATCAAACTGTCCACTTAGGAAGCAACGCTGATTGACAATACATTTCACATGCTGTTGTGCAAATGGAATAGACAACAGGTGGAAATTATAGGCAATTAGCAAGACACCCCCAATAAAGGAGTGGTTCTGCAGGTGATGACCACAGACCACTTCTCAGTTCCTATGCTTCCTGGCTGATGTTTTGGTCACTTTTGAATGCTGGCGGTGCTTTCACTCTAGTGGTAGCATGAGACGGAGTCTACAGCCCACACAAGTGGCTCAGGTAGTGCAGCTCATCCAGGATGGCACATGCGAGCTGTGGCAAGGTTTGCTGTGTCTGTCAGCGTAGTGTCCAGAGCATGGAGGCGCTACCAGGAGTCAGGCCAGTACATCAGGAGACGTGGAGGAGGCCGTAGGAGGGCAACAACCCTGCAGCAGGACTGCTACCTCTGCCTTTGTGCAAGGAGGAGCAGGAGGAGCACTGCCAGAGCCCTGCAAAATGACCTCCAGCAGGCCACAAATGTGCATGTGTCTGCTCAAATGGTTATAAACAGACTCCATGAGGGTGGTATGAGGGCCCGACGTCCACAGGTGGGGGTTGTGCTTTTTAGAATTAGACTCCATGAGGGTGGTATGAGGGCCCGACGTCCACAGGTGGGGGTTGTGCATACAGCCCAACACCGTGCAGGATGTTTGGCATTTACCAGAGAACACCAAGATTGGAAAATTCGCCACTGGCGCCCTGTGCTCTTCACAGATGAAAGCAGGTTCACACTGAGCACGTGACAGACGTGACAGAGTCTGGAGACGCCGTGGAGAACGTTCTGCTGCCTGCAACATCCTCCAGCATGACCGATTTGGCGGTGGGTCGGTCATGGTGTGGGGTGGGGTGGCATTTCTTTGGGGGGCCGCACAGCCCTCCATGTGCTCGCCAGAGGTAGCCTGACTGCCATTAGGTACCGAGATGAGATCCTCAGATCCCTTGTGAGACCATATGCTGGTGCGGTTGGCCCTGGGTTCCTCCTAATGCAAGACAATGCTAGACCTCATGTGGCTGGAGTGTTTCAGCAGTTCCTGCAAGAGGAAGGCATTGATGCTATGGACTGGCCCGCCCATTCCCCAGTCCTGAATCCAATTGAGCACATCTGGGACATCATGTCTCGCTCCATCCACCAACACCACGCTGCACCACAGACTGTCCAGGAGTTGGCGGATGCTTTAGTCCAGGTCTGGGAGGAGATCCCTCAGGAGACCATCCGTCACCTCATCAGGAGCATGCCCAGGCGTTGTAGGGAGGTCATACAGGCACGTGGAGGCCACACACACTACTGAGCCTCATTTTGACTTGTTTTAAGGACATTACATCAAAGTTGGATCAGCCTGTAGTGTGGTTTTCCACTTTAATTTTGAGTGTGACTCCAAATCCAGACCTCCATGGGTTGATACATTTGATTTCCATTGATAATTTTTGTGTGATTTTTGTTGTCAGCACATTCAACTATGTAAAGAAAGAAAAAAGTATTTAATAAGAATATTTCATTCATTCAGATCTAGGATGTGTTATTTGAGTGTTCCCTTTCTTTTTTTGAGCAGTGTATATCACCTGAGGTCAGAGTTATGGGGAGAATGCATTTGCTTTCATTTGTGAGTGCAAAAGGGCATTGACTAAAGCACCTGCTGTGGCGGAGGTTCATGCTTTCACTTCTCCCCTAGTTATTTGTCCAACGAACAGACACGCTCTGTTTTTAAACCTCCTCAGTTAAGATAAGCTGTTAGTGCCAATGCCATCAGAGCCTGACATTGAGTCTAATGGCCCGGGGGCTTTAGGGCAAGGCTAGTTCAGGTCACTTTAACAAGGTGACATAATGGTGAGAAATGGCCCGGTGGCTTTAGGGCAAGGCTAGTTCAGGTCACTTTAAAGCCAATTCTTGATTGTGTCCCAATTGGTATCCTTTTTCCCCTAGTGCACTTGGGCTCTGGTCTAAAGTAAAGTTTTTTTTGTAAGTGCCCAAAAAGCCATCTCCCGGCAGTCAGCTGAGTCCCACAACACATAACAACATACTGTTGTCAATATGAAAGAGAAAGCAGCAGGTCATTAAAATAACTGCGTGGGTCAATTGCACCCAAGGTCCAACTGAAATTTGGCTTCCACTTTTAACCCAACCCCTTCGAAAGACACGCATACATACAGGTATTTTATTTGTGCTGGCTTGCCTCTAACCGCTAGGCTAACTGCTGCCAATGTTAGACCATGGAGGTGGTGAAATTGTTAGGTTATTTCCTTGGTAGAGCTATCTACACTGCTCAAAAAAATAAAGGGAACACTTAAACAACACAATGTAACTCCAAGTCAATCACACTTCTGTGAAATCAAACTGTCCACTTAGGAAGCAACGCTGATTGACAATACATTTCACATGCTGTTGTGCAAATGGAATAGACAACAGGTGGAAATTATAGGCAATTAGCAAGACACCCCCAATAAAGGAGTGGTTCTGCAGGTGATGACCACAGACCACTTCTCAGTTCCTATGCTTCCTGGCTGATGTTTTGGTCACTTTTGAATGCTGGCGGTGCTTTCACTCTAGTGGTAGCATGAGACGGAGTCTACAACCCACACAAGTGGCTCAGGTAGTGCAGCTCATCCAGGATGGCACATGCGAGCTGTGGCAAGGTTTGCTGTGTCTGTCAGCGTAGTGTCCAGAGCATGGAGGCGCTACCAGGAGTCAGGCCAGTACATCAGGAGACGTGGAGGAGGCCGTAGGAGGGCAACAACCCAGCAGCAGGACTGCTACCTCTGCCTTTGTGCAAGGAGGAGCAGGAGGAGCACTGCCAGAGCCCTGCAAAATGACCTCCAGCAGGCCACAAATGTGCATGTGTCTGCTCAAATGGTTATAAACAGACTCCATGAGGGTGGTATGAGGGCCCGACGTCCACAGGTGGGGGTTGTGCTTTTTAGAATTAGACTCCATGAGGGTGGTATGAGGGCCCGACGTCCACAGGTGGGGGTTGTGCATACAGCCCAACACCGTGCAGGATGTTTGGCATTTACCAGAGAACACCAAGATTGGAAAATTCGCCACTGGCGCCCTGTGCTCTTCACAGATGAAAGCAGGTTCACACTGAGCACGTGACAGACGTGACAGAGTCTGGAGACGCCGTGGAGAACGTTCTGCTGCCTGCAACATCCTCCAGCATGACCGATTTGGCGGTGGGTCGGTCATGGTGTGGGGTGGCATTTCTTTGGGGGGCCGCACAGCCCTCCATGTGCTCGCCAGAGGTAGCCTGACTGCCATTAGGTACCGAGATGAGATCCTCAGATCCCTTGTGAGACCATATGCTGGTGCGGTTGGCCCTGGGTTCCTCCTAATGCAAGACAATGCTAGACCTCATGTGGCTGGAGTGTGTCAGCAGTTCCTGCAAGAGGAAGGCATTGATGCTATGGACTGGCCCGCCCGTTCCCCAGTCCTGAATCCAATTGAGCACATCTGGGACATCATGTCTCGCTCCATCCACCAACACCACGCTGCACCACAGACTGTCCAGGAGTTGGCGGATGCTTTAGTCCAGGTCTGGGAGGAGATCCCTCAGGAGACCATCCGTCACCTCATCAGGAGCATGCCCAGGCGTTGTAGGGAGGTCATACAGGCACGTGGAGGCCACACACACTACTGAGCCTCATTTTGACTTGTTTTAAGGACATTACATCAAAGTTGGATCAGCCTGTAGTGTGGTTTTCCACTTTAATTTTGAGTGTGACTCCAAATCCAGACCTCCATGGGTTGATACATTTGATTTCCATTGATAATTTTTGTGTGATTTTTGTTGTCAGCACATTCAACTATGTAAAGAAAGAAAAAGTATTTAATAAGAATATTTCATTCATTCAGATCTAGGATGTGTTATTTTAGTGTTCCCTTTCTTTTTTGAGCAGTGTATATCACCTGAGGTCAGAGTTATGGGGAGAATGCATTTGCTTTCATGTGTGAGTGCAAAAGGGCATTGACTAAAGCACCTGCTGTGGCGGAGGTTCATGCTTTCACTTCTCCCTAGTTATTTGTCCAACGAACAGACACGCTCTGTTTTTAAAACCTCCTCAGTTAAGATAAGCTGTTAGTGCCAATGCCACCAGAGCCTGATATTGAGTCTTTTCCAACATAGAGGACTCTGACCTTCCTCATCTGGCCTCTACAGTAACGGGCCTTGCCTGTCCCAAATAACGGGGGTAGTAACGGGTACAACCTGTCCAAATAACGGGGGTAGTAACGGTTACCGCCTGTCCCAAAAACAGAGTGTGGTAAAGTCAATTCAAGCATGTCAAGACAATAACAGGGGTCCTGGTAGAATGGTTGTATTGCTCGCTGACTACTAATTTCACAATGATGCAAGAGTCACTTTAACAAGGCGATATAATGGTGAGAAATGGCCCGGTGGCTTTAGGGCAAGGCTAGTTCAGGTCACTTTAACAAGGCGATATAATGGTGAGAAATGGCCCGGTGGCTTTAGGGCAAGGCTAGTTCAGGTCACTTTAACAAGGCGATATAATGGTGAGAAATGGCCCGGTGGCTTTAGGGCAAGGCTAGTTCAGGTCACTTTAACAAGGCGATATAATGGTGAGAAATGGCCCGGTGGCTTTAGGGCAAGGCTAGTTCAGGTCACTTTAACAAGGTGATATAATGGTGAGAAATGGCCCGGTGGCTTTAGGGCAAGGCTAGTTCAGGTCACTTTAACAAGGCGATATAATGGTGAGAAATGGCCCGGTGGCTTTAGGGCAAGGCTAGTTCAGGTCACTTTAACAAGGCGATATAATGGTGAGAAATGGCCCGGTGGCTTTAGGGCAAAGCTAGTTCACGTCACTTTAAAGCAAATTCTTGAATGTGTCCCAATTGGTATCCTTTTTCCCCTAGTGCACTTGGCCTCTGGTCTAAAGTAGTGCACTATATAGGGCGTTGGGTGCCATTTGGGACACATCCATGTCTGTTGAGGCTAATGACTTCCAGTGAGAGCAGTGCTGGTTAGACCAGTATCATATTACAGGTAAAGGCGCCCTCATGCTTCCCATCCGAAACAGTTCGTGTCATATATTGACAACATTTTGTGACATTTTTGTACGTTTTCGTCTTCGGCAAGTTTTCACCTGTTTTGTGCACACAGTATTTGAGGCAAGTGGAAGTTTGGTTGCCAAATCTACGCCTCTTAGTCGGTGATTGGTCAACAGTTGGGATTCTTCAATTAAGTGTTTGTTGTCATTCAACAAGAGACGACTCGTTATCGTGTACATTCTTTCACTTGAGAAATTCTGCACCAAATATCTTAGGGCGTCATTGTAAATAAGAATTTGTTCTTAACTGACTTGCCTAGTTAAATAAAGGTTAAACAAAATAATAATAATAAGGATAGTCACAGTTCATATGAGGAAATTAGTCAATTAAAATAAATTCATGAGGCCCTAATCTACGGTTTCACATGACTGGGAATACAGATATGCATCTGTTGGTCAAAGGTAGCGTTTTTTTTATTTTTAAGTCTCACAATGGGCCTCGGTGTGTCAACTTGGTATCTGTGCATTCAAAGCCCTGATGTGGAAGGTGTACGTGCCCAAAAAGCCATCTCCCGGCAGTCAGCTGAGTCCCACAACACATAACAACATACTGTTGTCAATATGAAAGAGAAAGCAGCAGGTCATTAAAATAACTGCGTGGGTCAATTGCACCCAAGGTCCAACTGAAATTTGGCTTCCACTTTTAACCCAACCCCTTCGAAAGACACGCATACATACAGGTATTTTATTTGTGCTGGCTTGCCTCTAACCGCTAGGCTAACTGCTGCCAATGTTAGACCATGGAGGTGGTGAAATTGTTAGGTTATTTCCTTGGTAGAGCTATCTACACTGCTCAAAAAAATAAAGGGAACACTTAAACAACACAATGTAACTCCAAGTCAATCACACTTCTGTGAAATCAAACTGTCCACTTAGGAAGCAACGCTGATTGACAATACATTTCACATGCTGTTGTGCAAATGGAATAGACAACAGGTGGAAATTATAGGCAATTAGCAAGACACCCCCAATAAAGGAGTGGTTCTGCAGGTGATGACCACAGACCACTTCTCAGTTCCTATGCTTCCTGGCTGATGTTTTGGTCACTTTTGAATGCTGGCGGTGCTTTCACTCTAGTGGTCTACAACCCACACAAGTGGCTCAGGTAGTGCAGCTCATCCAGGATGGCACATGCGAGCTGTGGCAAGGTTTGCTGTGTCTGTCAGCGTAGTGTCCAGAGCATGGAGGCGCTACCAGGAGTCAGGCCAGTACATCAGGAGACGTGGAGGAGGCCGTAGGAGGGCAACAACCCAGCAGCAGGACTGCTACCTCTGCCTTTTGTGCAAGGAGGAGCAGGAGGAGCACTGCCAGAGCCCTGCAAAATGACCTCCAGCAGGCCACAAATGTGCATGTGTCTGCTCAAATGGTTATAAACAGACTCCATGAGGGTGGTATGAGGGCCCGACGTCCACAGGTGGGGGTTGTGCTTTTTAGAATTAGACTCCATGAGGGTGGTATGAGGGCCCGACGTCCACAGGTGGGGGTTGTGCATACAGCCCAACACCGTGCAGGATGTTTGGCATTTACCAGAGAACACCAAGATTGGAAAATTCGCCACTGGCGCCCTGTGCTCTTCACAGATGAAAGCAGGTTCACACTGAGCACGTGACAGACGTGACAGAGTCTGGAGACGCCGTGGAGAACGTTTTGCTGCCTGCAACATCCTCCAGCATGACCGATTTGGCGGTGGGTCGGTCATGGTGTGGGGTGGCATTTCTTTGGGGGGCCGCACAGCCCTCCATGTGCTCGCCAGAGGTAGCCTGACTGCCATTAGGTACCGAGATGAGATCCTCAGATCCCTTGTGAGACCATATGCTGGTGCGGTTGGCCCTGGGTTCCTCCTAATGCAAGACAATGCTAGACCTCATGTGGCTGGAGTGTGTCAGCAGTTCCTGCAAGAGGAAGGCATTGATGCTATGGACTGGCCCGCCCGTTCCCCAGTCCTGAATCCAATTGAGCACATCTGGGACATCATGTCTCGCTCCATCCACCAACACCACGCTGCACCACAGACTGTCCAGGAGTTGGCGGATGCTTTAGTCCAGGTCTGGGAGGAGATCCCTCAGGAGACCATCCGTCACCTCATCAGGAGCATGCCCAGGCGTTGTAGGGAGGTCATACAGGCACGTGGAGGCCACACACACTACTGAGCCTCATTTTGACTTGTTTTAAGGACATTACATCAAAGTTGGATCAGCCTGTAGTGTGGTTTTCCACTTTAATTTTGAGTGTGACTCCAAATCCAGACCTCCATGGGTTGATACATTTGATTTCCATTGATAATTTTTGTGTGATTTTTGTTGTCAGCACATTCAACTATGTAAAGAAAGAAAAAGTATTTAATAAGAATATTTCATTCATTCAGATCTAGGATGTGTTATTTGAGTGTTCCCTTTCTTTTTTGAGCAGTGTATATCACCTGAGGTCAGAGTTATGGGGAGAATGCATTTGCTTTCATTTGTGAGTGCAAAAGGGCATTGACTAAAGCACCTGCTGTGGCGGAGGTTCATGCTTTCACTTCTCCCCTAGTTATTTGTCCAACGAACAGACACGCTCTGTTTTTAAAACCTCCTCAGTTAAGATAAGCTGTTAGTGCCAATGCCATCAGAGCCTGACATTGAGTCTAATGGCCCGGGGGCTTTAGGGCAAGGCTAGTTCAGGTCACTTTAACAAGGTGACATAATGGTGAGAAATGGCCCGGTGGCTTTAGGGCAAGGCTAGTTCAGGTCACTTTAAAGCCAATTCTTGATTGTGTCCCAATTGGTACCCTTTTTCCCCTAGTGCACTTGGGCTCTGGTCTAAAGTAAAGTTTTTTTTGTAAGTGCCCAAAAAGCCATCTCCCGGCAGTCAGCTGAGTCCCACAACACATAACAACATACTGTTGTCAATATGAAAGAGAAAGCAGCAGGTCATTAAAATAACTGCGTGGGTCAATTGCACCCAAGGTCCAACTGAAATTTGGCTTCCACTTTTAACCCAACCCCTTCGAAAGACACGTATACATACAGGTATTTTATGCTGGCTTGCCTCTAACCGCTAGGCTAACTGCTGCCAATGTTAGACCATGGAGGTGGTGAAATTGTTAGGTTATTTCCTTGGTCCAGCTACAGTGGGGCAAAAAAGTATTTAGTCAGCCACCAATTGTGCAAGTTCTCCCACTTAAAAAGATGAGAGAGGCCTGTAATTTTTCATCATAGGTACACTTCAACTATGACAGACAAAATGAGGGGAAAAAATCCAGAAAATCACATTGTAGGATTTTTAATGAATTTATTT
Source organism: Oncorhynchus tshawytscha (assembly GCF_018296145.1). NCBI lineage: Eukaryota > Metazoa > Chordata > Actinopteri > Salmoniformes > Salmonidae > Oncorhynchus > Oncorhynchus tshawytscha. The sequence continues at coordinate 45,153,472 of NC_056448.1, read as the reverse complement.
GCAAATGATGGTGCCAATGTCAGACCATGGAGGTGGTGAAATTGTTAGGTTATTTCCTTGGTACAGCTATCTATATTACCTGAGGTCAGAGTTATTTATTTATTTATTTTTATTTTATTTTACCTTTATTTAACCAGGTAGGCAAGTTGAGAACAAGTTCTCATTTACAATTGCGACCTGGCCAAGATAAAGCAAAGCAGTTCGACAGATACAACGACACAGAGTACACATGGAGTAAAACAAAGATACAGTCAATAATACAGTATAAACAAGTCTATATACAATGTGAGCAAATGAGGTGAGAAGGGAGGTAATGGCAAAAAAGGCCATGGTGGCAAAGTAAATACAATATAGCAAGTAAAACACTGGAATGGTAGTTTTGCAATGGAAGAATGTGCAAAGTAGAAATAAAAATAATGGGGTGCAAAGGAGCAAAATAAATAAATAAATAAAAATGAAATACAGTTGGGAAAGAGGTAGTTGTTTGGGCTAAATTATAGGTGGGCTATGTACAGGTGCAGTAATCTGTGAGCTGCTCTGACAGTTGGTGCTTAAAGCTAGTGAGGAGATAAGTGTTTCCAGTTTCAGAGATTTTTGTAGTTCGTTCCAGTCATTGGCAGCAGAGAACTGGAAGGAGAGGCGGCCAAAGAAAGAATTGGTTTTGGGGGTGACTAGAGAGATATACCTGCTGGAGCGTGTGCTACAGGTGGGAGATGCTATGGTGACCAGCGAGCTGAGATAAGGGGGACTTTACCTAGCAGGGTCTTGTAGATGACATGGAGCCAGTGGGTTTGGCGACGAGTATGAAGCGAGGGCCAGCCAACGAGAGCGTACAGGTCGCAATGGTGGGTAGTATATGGGGCTTTGGTGATAAAACGGATTGCACTGTGATAGACTGCATCCAATTTGTTGAGTAGGGTATTGGAGGCTATTTTGTAAATGACATCGCCAAAGTCGAGGACTGGTAGGATGGTCAGTTTTACAAGGGTATGTTTGGCAGCATGAGTGAAGGATGCTTTGTTGCGAAATAGGAAGCCAATTCTAGATTTAACTTTGGATTGGAGATGTTTGATATGGGTCTGGAAGGAGAGTTTACAGTCTAACCAGACGCCTAAGTATTTGTAGTTGTCCACGTATTCTAAGTCAGAGCCGTCCAGAGTAGTGATGTTGGACAGGCTGGTAGGTGCAGGTAGCGATCGGTTGAAGAGCATGCATTTAGTTTTACTTGTATTTAAGAGCAATTGGAGGCCACGGAAGGAGAGTTGTATGGCATTGAAGCTTGCCTGGAGGGTTGTTAACACAGTGTCCAAAGAAGGGCCGGAAGTATACAGAATGGTGTCGTCTGCGTAGAGGTGGATCAGGGACTCACCAGCAGCAAGAGCGACCTCATTGATGTATACAGAGAAGAGAGTCGGTCCAAGAATTGAACCCTGTGGCACCCCCATAGAGACTGCCAGAGGTCCGGACAGCAGACCCTCCGATTTGACACACTGAACTCTATCAGAGAAGTAGTTGGTGAACCAGGCGAGGCAATTATTTGAGAAACCAAGGCTGTCGAGTCTGCCGATGAGGATGTGGTGATTGACAGAGTCGAAAGCCTTGGCCAGATCAATGAATACGGCTGCACAGTAATGTTTCTTATCGATGGCGGTTAAGATATCGTTTAGGACCTTGAGCGTGGCTGAGGTGCACCCATGACCAGCTCTGAAACCAGATTGCATAGCAGAGAAGGTATGGTGAGATTCGAAATGGTCGGTAATCTGTTTGTTGACTTGGCTTTCAAGACCTTAGAAAGGCACGGTAGGATAGATATAGGTCTGTAGCAGTTTGGGTCAAGAGTGTCCCCCTTTGAAGAGGGGGATGACCGCAGCTGCTTTCCAATCTTTGGGAATCTCAGACGACACGAAAGAGAGGTTGAACAGGCTAGTAATAGGGGTGGCAACAATTTCGGCAGATAATTTTAGAAAGAAAGGGTCCAGATTGTCTAGCCCGGCTGATTTGTAGGGGTCCAGATTTTGCAGCTCTTTCAGAACATCAGCTGAATGGATTTGGGAGAAGGAGAAATGGGGAAGGCTTGGGCGAGTTGCTGTTGGGGGTGCAGTGCTGTTGTCCGGGGTAGGAGTAGCCAGGTGGAAAGCATGGCCAGCCGTAGAAAAATGCTTATTGAAATTCTCAATTATGGTGGATTTATCATTGGTGACAGTGTTTCCTATCTTCAGTGCAGTGGGCAGCTGGGAGGAGGTGTTCTTATTCTCCATGGACTTTACAGTGTCCCAGAACTTTTTTGAGTTAGTGTTGCAGGAAGCAAATTTCTGCTTGAAAAAGCTAGCCTTGGCTTTTCTAACTGCCTGTGTATAATGGTTTCTAGCTTCCCTGAACAGCTGCATATCACGGGGGCTGTCCGATGCTAATGCAGAACACCATAGGATATTTTTGTGTTGGTTAAGGGCAGTCAGGTCTGGGGAGAACCAAGGGCTATATCTGTTCCTGGTTCTAAATTTCTTGAATGGGGCATGTTTATTTAAGATGGTTAGGAAGGCATTTTTAAAAATATCCAGGCATCCTCTACTGACGGGATGAGATCAATATCCTTCCAGGATACCCCGGCCAGGTCGATTAGAAAGGCCTGCTCGCAGAAGTGTTTCAGGGAGCGTTTTACAGTGATGAGTGGAGGTCGTTTGACCGCTGACCCATTACGGATGCAGGCAATGAGGCAGTGATCGCTGAGATCTTGGTTGAAGACAGCAGAGGTGTATTTAGAGGGGAAGTTGGTTAGGATGATATCTATGAGGGTGCCCGTGTTTAAGGCTTTGGGGAGGTACCTGGTAGGTTCATTGATAATTTGTGTGAGATTGAGGGCATCAAGTTTAGATTGTAGGGGTGTTGTAGATTGTAGGGGTGTTAAGCATGTTCCAGTTTAGGTCACCTAGCAGCACGAACTCTGAAGATAGATGGGGGGCAATCAGTTCACATATGGTGTCCAGAGCACAGCTGGGGGCAGAGGGTGGTCTATAGCAGGTGGCAACGGTGAGAGACTTGTTTTTAGAGAGGTGGATTTTTAAAAGTAGAAGTTCAAATTGTTTGGGTACAGACCTGGATAGTAGGACAGAACTCTGCAGGCTATCTTTGCAGTAGATTGCAACACCGCCCCTTTGGCAGTTCTATCTTGTCTGAAAATGTTGTAGTTTGGAATTAAAATTTCTGAATTTTTGGTGGTCTTCCTAAGCCAGGATTCAGACACAGCTAGAACATCCGGGTTGGCTGAGTATGCTAAAGCAGTGAATAGAACAAACTTAGGGAGGAGGCTTCTAATGTTAACATGCATGAAACCAAGGCTATTACGGTCACAGAAGTCATCAAAAGAGAGCGCCTGGGGAATAGGAGTGGAGCTAGGCACTGCAGGGCCTGGATTCACCTCTACATCGCCAGAGGAACATAGGAGGAGTAGAATAAGGGTACGGCTAAAAGCTATGAGAATTGGTCGTCTAGAACGTCTGGAACAGAGAGTAAAAGGAGGTTTCTGGGGGCGATAAAATAGCATCAAGGTATAATGTACAGACAAATGTATGGTAGGATGTGAATACAGTGGAGGTAAACCTAGGTATTGAGTGATGAAGAGAGAGATATTGTCTCTAGAAACATCATTGAAACCAGGAGATGTCATTGCATGTGTGGGTGGTGGAACTAATAGGTTGGATAAGGTATAGTGAGCAGGACTAGAGGCTCTACAGTGAAATAAGCCAATAAACACTAACCAGAACAGCAATGGACAAGACATATTGACATTAAGGAGAGGCATGCTTAGTCGAGTGATCAAAAGGGTCCAGTGAGTGGAGAGGTTGGTTGGTGATTTAGACAGCTAGCCAGGCCATCGGTAGCAAGCTAGCATAGGATGGAGGTCTGTTGTTAGCCACCTCTTGCGTTCCGTCAGTAGATTAGTGGGGTTCCGTGTGGTAGAGGGGATTAATCCAAATCACACAACAACAACAAAAATAAAAACAATAGATATAGTTATAGAGGCCCAAGAAGAAAACATAATAATAATAATAAAAATAAATAAATTGTCCGATTGTCTATTCAGATAGCAGCCGGTAAGACAGCTAACGGTTAGCAGGCCGCAGATGGGCGTTAAGGTAACGTTGCGACGGAGGAGCCAGCCGGATCTCCTTCGGGTAGATAACGTCGGCAGTCCAGTTGTGAAGGCCCGGTGGGGCTCCGCGTAGGCAGTAAAACGGTTCCGGATAGGTGACTGCAGCCCAAGAGTGATTGATGGAACTCAGGAGTGATTGACGGAGCTGGCTAGCTCCGGAATAATTGATGTTTGCTCCGGAATCGACGAAGGCCGATAGTCACACGGATAGCAGCTAGCTAGCTGTGAGATCTGGGATATAAAGATATAAAGATATAAAGTTATAAAGTGAGATATAAAGTTATGGGGCATTGACTAAAGAGTAAAGAGTAAAAGGGCATTGACTAAAGCACCTGCTGTGGCGGAGGTTCATGCTTTCACTTCTCCCCTAGTTATTAGTCCAACGAACAGACACAGTCTGTTATGGGGAGAATGCAAGACTTTCAGTGAGAGTTGTGCTGGTTAGAGTTTTTTTTCCCCAGCAATTAAAATAAATTCATGAGGCCCTAATCTAAATCCTTACGGATTTCACATGACTGGGAATACAGATATGCATCTGTTGGTCAAAGGTAGCTTTAAAAAAAAATAGGTCTCACATTGTGCCTCAGGATCTCGTCACAGTATCTGTGGATTCAAATTGCCATCTATAAAATGCAATTGTGTTCGTTGTCCATAGCTTATGCCTGCCAATACCATAACCCCACCACCACCATGGAGCACTCTGTTCACAATGTTGACATTTTCACAACGCCTTACATGTGCTCTGCGGTTGTGTGGCTGGTTGGACTTACTGCCAATTTCTCTAAAACAACGTTGGAGGCGGCCTATGGTAGAAATTAACATTCAATTCTCTGGCAACAGTTCTCGTAGACATTCCTGCCGACAGCATGCCAATTGCACGCTCCCTCAACTTGAGATCTGTGGTAGTGTGTTGTGACAAAATGGCACATTTTGGTGGCCTTTTATTTTCCCCAGCACAAGGTGCACCTGTGTAATGATCATGCTGTTCATCAGCTTCTTGATATCTTGGCAAAGGAGAAATGCTCGCTAACAGGTATATAAACATATTTGTGCCCAAAATTTGAAAGTAAAAAGCTTTTTGTGCATATGGAAAATTATTTTATTTCAGCTCATGAAAAATGGGACCAACACTTTGCATGTTGCGTTCATATTTTTTTTCAGTGTAGATATAAAATTGTGCGACTAAGACCTATGATTTTGGCAATGATGCCCTTTATCTACTTCCCAAGAGTCAAATTAATTTGTGGATACCATTTTTATATCCCTACGAGCAGTTTGAAGGAAGTTGCTAACTAGCGCTACCGCAACGACTGGAAGACTATGGGTATCTTCTAGCATGCTAGCAGAATTCTAGCAGATACCTATAGGTGTGCAATCAGGGCATAGAGACATACAAATGGTATCCACAAATTAATCTGACTCTGGGGAAGTAAGTATAGGGCAAAAATCCAGAAGTATCCCTTTTAAGGGATTATGCAAGGTACACACGTTCACTTCTCCTAGCAGCATACCGAAGCTAGAATACAGGCTCCTTAAGCAGGTCGGTTCAGAAGGTCAATTGTGTCATGGTCTTAACATTCTTATTTACTTTGTTGTCAAGGGACCAACATACTTTTAACAGATTTCTTTCTTTCGTTGACATTCATGTGCTTTTTCTGAAATTATATATTGTCCCTGTAGTTTAATCAAGCCTATGATTTTGACTTTGGTTGAGACTTTTGTAAGTTATTTAAGTGAGTAGGTTTTAATACGTTGTGCATTGATGCTATATCCTAATTGTAAAACAAAATTCAGTTCATTTTCTCTGAATGTGAAGCACTGTTTCCTGACGCTCATGCTATGTTTCCTCAGCAACCACCCTGTGACGTGTCCTGTGATTTGAATTTATTTTATTTTTTTAACTGACCCCTCTGCTTCTGTTGTTCCCAGGATACAGACATCTCCCCTGCCCAGCGTGATGAGGCTGTGTGCTGGCTCATTAACCTCCACAATGACACCAAGCTATACCCAGAGACCCTCTCCCTAGCCATCAGTATTTTGGACAGGTTTTTAGGCACTATAAAGGTAAGGTACCGACAGGTTTTTAATGTTATCTAGATGAAATACTGAAACATTTTTTCATAAGTAACTGTTCACGAGAATGTTCAATCCCATTGATAATAACTATCAATCAATAGCTTTGACCAATCCCCGAGGTTTGTAAGTCCAAGGGTGTAATAATAATTAGGCAAAGACTCAGTTTATGCAAAAGATTAGTACCGTTTATTCAGAGAACATTCTAAAGTCCATTATACAAAGTCATCCATTTTATAGCTGCGCACATACTTCCACACAAACAGTAGATATCCTAATCACATACTTCCACACAAACAGTAGGTATCCTACGCACATACTTCCACACAGACAGTAGATATCCTACTCACATACTTCCACACAAACAGTAGGTATCCTAATCACATACTTCCACACAAACAGTAGGTATCCTAATCACATACTTCCACACAAACAGTAGATATCCTACTCACATACTTCCACACAAACAGTAGATATCCTACTCACATACTTCCACACAAACAGTAGGTATCCTAATCACATACTTCCACACAAACAGTAGGTATCCTAATCACATACTTCCACACAAACAGTAGGTATCCTAATCACATACTTCCACACAAACAGTAGGTATCCTAATCACATACTTCCACACAAACAGTAGGTATCCTAATCACGTACTTCCACACAAACAGTAGGTATCCTAATCACATACTTCCACACAAACAGTAGATATCCTACTCACATACTTCCACACAAACAGTAGGTATCCTAATCACATACTTCCACACAAACAGTAGATCCTATCCATACTTCCACATAGGTATCTAATCACATACCCACAAAACAGTAGGTATCCTAATCACATACTTCCACACAAACAGTAGGTATCCTAATCACATACTTCCACACAAACAGTAGGTATCCTGATCACATACTTCCACACAAACAGTAGGAAACTGATCACATACATAGGTATCCTTCCACACAAACAGTAGGTATCCTAATCACATACTTCCACACAAACAGTAGGTATCCTAATCACATACTTCCACACAAACAGTAGATATCCTGATCACATACTTCCACACAAACAGTAGGTATCCTGATCACATACTTCCACACAAACAGTAGGTATCCTGATCACATACTTCCACACAAACAGTAGGTATCCTGATCACATACTTCCACACAAACAGTAGATATCCTGATCACATACTTCCACACAAACAGTAGGTATCCTAATCACATACTTCCACACAAACAGTAGGTATCCTAATCACATACTTCCACACAAACAGTAGGTATCCTAATCACATACTTCCACACAAACAGTAGGTATCCTAATCACATACTTCCACACAAACAGTAGGTATCCTACTCACATACTTCCACACAAACAGTAGGTATCCTAATCACATACTTCCACACAAACAGTAGGTATCCTGATCACATACTTCCACACAAACAGTAGGTATCCTGATCACATACTTCCACACAAACAGTAGATATCCTGATCACATACTTCCACACAAACAGTAGGTATCCTAATCACATACTTCCACACAAACAGTAGATATCCTGATCACATACTTCCACACAAACAGTAGGTATCCTGATCACATACTTCCACACAAACAGTAGGTATCCTGATCACATACTTCCACACAAACAGTAGGTATCCTGATCACATACTTCCACACAAACAGTAGGTATCCTACGCACATACTTCCAACACAAACAGTAGGTATCCTACGCACATACTTCCACACAAACAGTAGGTGAGTTTTATCCTTCTCCGTAGTTCTCACCACTGTGTATCACTACCCAGCTGGCAGTTCCATTCCCCTGAAATTAGGGAAACCTAGGGGTAGCCTAGTGGTTAGAGCGTTGGACTAGTGACCGGAAGGTTGCAAGTTCAAATCCCTGAGCTGACAAGGTACAAATCTGTCGTTCTGCCCCTGAACAGGCAGTTAACCCACTGTTCCTAGGCCATCATTGTAAATAAGAATTTGTTCTTAACTGACTTGCTTAGTTAAATAAAGGTAAAATAAAAAAGTACACTCCCTATGCCCTCATAAATTCCTCAGAGGCCTAGCCAGGTCGGTCCAAACACAGTTTAAATGTTATCATTTTTTTTCTTCAGCACACGCATACAAGTTCAAATCCTAAACTACGCCTTGCTCAGACAGCCTGTGTTTTTCCACTATACAGATACATTGTTTAATCTAATTCTGATTAAAACTACACACGTCATCAGATTATAACTTTATGATTCTAATCAATTTCATACAATTATAAGGTTTCAGAGTGGAATTATTTTATCATTATCTTTCAACATATACAATATTTTATCAGTAACAATGGGACAATAAAAATGTAGTAGCCATTAGGGCCTGGAATCACCATGGGACTTCACGATACGATAGTATCACGATACGTAGGAGCCGATACAATATGTATTGCGATTTGATATTGGGATTTTATTGTGATTCGATGTTTTTGAAACATATTGCTCACCATATGTTGTAAATAATAATTAGTTAAATAATGGTTAAATAAAAAAAATGTAATAAAATATGTCAGCTGCAGAGAGACGAGCCATGAGTTTTGATCCGTCATGGAAATACAAGTGCTGAAGACATTTTGGCTCTCTATTTTAAAAGATTTAAGAACAAGCTATGAAGGAAAAAATAATGGAGTTTTTATGCAGGCAAAATGATATTACGATATTGTTAAAACGATACTATGTATCATTGAAAATAATATCTCGATATGTAACTATTGATTACGAATCCCCCCTTCACTAAAGTGTTTTGCTCATATTCCACTTTACATTACTATCTTAAACACTTAATTTACAAAAATGACAAGTTAATTAGTGGGTGATGGTGATTTCAGAACCAACCCAGTCTGATAGTGGTAGTGGGGTGGTTAAGATGTCTAGTCTCCTTTATGACTCTAATCTGATAGTGGTAGATGTCTAGTCTCCTTTATGGCTCTAATCTGATAGTGGTAGTGGGGGGGTAGATGTCTAGTCTCCTTCATGGCTCTAATCTGATAGTGGTAGTGGGGGGGTAGATGTCTAGTCTCCTTTATGGCTCTAATCTTATAGTGGTAGTAGGGGTGGGTAGATGTCTTGTCTCCATTATGGCTCTAATCTGATAGTGGTAGATGTCTAGTCTCCCTTATCTCTCTCCTCTTCAGTCCTGACCCAGTCTCTCCGTACTGTCTCCTCTTCAGTCCTGACCCAGTCTCTCCGTTCTCTCTCCATTTCAGTCCTGACCCAGTCTCTCCGATCTCTCTCCACTTCAGTCCTGACCCAGTCTCTCCGTTCTCTCTGTAGATGTCTAGTCCTGAATCTTAGTGGCTCTTTCCAGTGGTAGTGGGGGGTAGTCCTGACCCAGTCTCTCCTGTTCTCTAGTCTCCACTTAATCTGATAGTCCTGACCCAGTCTCTCCTGATAGTCTCTCTCCACTCTAATCAGTCCTGACCCAGTCTCCTCTCTAATCTTATAGTGGTAGTAGGGGTGGGTAGATGTCTTGTCTCCATTATGGCTCACTTAGTGGTAGATGTCAGTCTCCCGTATCTCTCTCCACTTCAGTCCTGACCCAGTCTCTCCGTTCTCTCTCCACTTCAGTCCTGACCCAGTCTCTCCGTTCTCTCTCCACTTCAGTCCTGACCCAGTCTCTCCGTTCTCTCTCCACTTCAGTCCTGACCCAGTGACTCCGTTCTCTCCCCTTTTCAGGCCCTTCCAAAGTGATAGGCCTGAGCTAGTTACCCTTCTGTGTGTACCTGGCAAGTTGTCTGAACAGGGAACATTTGGAACCCAGGGTGCTGAGTTTAGACCGTGAGGACTAGTGACATCACGTAGTCCTCCTGACCCAGTCTCTCTCTCTCTACTCAGGCCCGTCCAAAGTATCTCCGCTGCATCGCCATCGCCTGTTACTTCCTGGCTGCCAAAACCAGCGAGGAGGATGAGGTGATTACATACGACACCATCAGGCTCCTTAGTGAATACATAATCATTACATACGACACCATCAGGCTCCTTAGGGAATACATAACCATTACATACAACACCATCAGGCTCCTTAGGGAATACATAATCATTACATACGACACCATCAGGCATACATACACCATCAGGCTCCTTAGGAATACATAACCATTACATACAACACCATCAGTCCTTCCTTAGTGAATACATAACCATTACATACAACATTACATACAACACCATCAGGCTCCTTAGGGAATACATAACCATTACATACAACACCATCAGGCTCCTTAGGGAATACATAACCATTACATACGACACCATCAGGCTCCTTAGGGAATACATAATCATTACATACGACACCATCAGGCTCCTTAGTGAATACATAATCATTACATACGACACCATCAGTCCTTCCTTAGTGAATACATAACCATTACATACAACACCATCAGTCCTTCCTTAGTGAATACATAACCATTACATACGACACCATCAGTCTCCTTAGTGAATACATAACCATTACATACGACACCATCAGGCTCCTTAGGGAATACATAATCATTACATACAACACCATCAGGCTCCTTAGGGAATACATAATCATTACATACGACACCATCAGGCTCCTTAGTGAATACATAACCATTACATACGACACCATACGGCTCTGTGATTAGTACCATTAGGAGGTCAGACAATTAAGTTGAAATAAGATGATTAGAGTTCTTGGTGCCAAATTGGTTGGTGAAATGGTTGGTGGGCAGAGAGGAAATGTTTGGTGTGCAGAGAGGAAATGGTTGGTGGGCTGCCTTTGGTGCGTGTTTGCTATTGTTGTTTTGAACCCAACTAACCCAAAGTCATGTGTGCGTGTGTGTGCAGCGTGTGCCGTTGCTGCGTGACTTGGCCAGCAGCAGCAGATGTGGCTGCTCCCCATCAGAGATACTGAGAATGGAGAGGATCATTCTGGATAAACTCAACTGGGACCTGCACGCTGCAACTCCGCTGGAATTTCTACACATTGTGAGTATTGGGTTCCGTCACCACGTTCATAGTCCTGTCCTAGTGTCCTAGACAGAACCACCACTAGAGGCTTGAAGTAGTGTCCTAGACAGAACCACCACTAGAGGCTAGAAATAGTGTCCTAGACAGAACCACCCTAGAGGCTTGAAGTAGTGTCCTAGACAGAACCACCCTAGAGGCTTGAAGTAGTGTCCTAGACAGAACCACCGCTAGAGGCTTGAAGTAGTGTCCTAGACAGAACCACCACTAGAGGCTAGAAATAGTGTCCTAGACAGAGCCACCCTAGAGGCTAGAAATAGTGTCCTAGACAGAACCACCACTAGAGGCTTGAAGTAGTGGTGAGATATTCTGCATAGCTTAAGGTAATGTGTCACGCAATTAATTATGAAAATATTTTTAAAAACTATTCCCTATTACTAGGCTATTCATATTCAAATGCACTATAATTTTAGGCTAACTGTAAACTGCCCTGCACACAATCAACGAACCAACTGCATCGCCTAAGGCTGTAAGTTCTCTCTCAGACTCAATGGATAGACATTTTGGATCGTTAACAGTCCCAACAGTCCATGTATAATAATACAGTCCACACTGAAAGGAAATTACTCAGATGTGTTTAATTTTGGAGTATAGGCTAGACCAATTATGTACCAAAGACATCTTAAATCATTTTTGTTTAATGTTTTTCTGCCATGTGTAATATGCAGTAGGCTATGTATTGTACAACGGCACAATTATAATTTTAATTCAGGTATTTTTTTCTGGCTTGCGCTTATGAATATGCATACGCTTATGAATATGCATGCACATATGAATATGCATAAGCTCTGAAATGTGTATGAGTGTTGTTGAACTTCTTTGTTCAAATTGTTCATCACAGTGACGTGAGTTTTAAAAGTAAGATGGGCCTAGTGTTTGTTATTTTTGATAACATTTGCATTGATGTCAGAGGGACAATAGAGCCCTGAGTACCAGGCCCTTAGGACTGATGGAGGGACAATAGAGCCCTGAGTACCAGGCCCTTAGGACTGATGGAGGGACAATAGAGCCCTGAGTACCAGGCCCTTAGGGACTGATGGAGGGACAATAGAGCCCTGAGGACCAGGCCAATAGGATGGAGGGACAATAGAGCCCTGAGTACCAGGCCCTTAGGACCGATGGAGGGACAATAGAGCCCTGAGTACCAGACCATTAGGACCTGATGGAGGGACAATAGAGCCCTGAGTACCAGGCCAATAGTGACCTGATGGAGGGACAATAGAGCCCTGAGTACCAGGTCATTAGGGCCTGATTGGAGGCACAATAGATCCCTGAGTACCAGGCCATTAGGACCTGATGGAGGGACAATAGAGCCCTGAGTACCAGGCCATTAGGACCTGATGGTTGTTTAACAAGCTGGGCACTACTCACACATGTCCAGAGTGATTAAAAGGAGGTTACCATGACTCAACGGTCACGTGGAATTTGTCTGCAGTCATGACTCATGACTGCCGGTGTGGCGGTAATACAGCCGCCGCAACAGCCCTACGTACCACAGTTTAGTGAAAAAGATTTGACCGCTAACTAACTGGCTGTTGTTTCCCTTCAGTTCCATGTCATGGTGCTGTCCTGCAAGCCACGGTTCATGGTGGGTCTGGTGGGGTGTAACCCGGCGCAGCACCTGTCCGTGTTGACCCAGCAGCTGCACTACTGCCTGGCTGACAGCGCCCTGCTACAGCCCCTCTCCCGGGGATCCATGCTGGCGCTGGCCCTCATCACCCTGGAGCTGGAGAATATCTGCCCTGACTGGCTGGCTCTCACGATCAACCTGCTCAGGAAAACACCGGTACTAAATTCTCACTATCCTCCTGGTCAGGAGAAAGCACAAGTAGGCCTGCAGTATAGTATGTTGGCATGTTGAGATAGCGGCCAGTTAGGCAGTGAGGGCTTCTACCTAAATCATACACACGTACCAATGTTGACGTGGAGTCCCATCTGACCCCACTCCCTATCTAGGTGATTCCACACCAAGGGAGTGGAAAATGGTTATCTCAGAATGTTCTGGAAATTCTCACATAGGAACTTCATTGGGAGGAAGGATGTTTATCAAAAGAAGACCATCGTTCTCTCCCAGAAGTGTGGATGGTGCGTAAAACCCATTCATTCAGATAAAAGGTTTTGATGTAAACTTAAAGCTTCCTTTTTAATGTTTCACTTGTTTTCATTTCGCTGCATCGGGGGATCACATTCAGACATTTTGGCTTTACAGCCTCTTCTTCAGTGTCTCTAGGAACAAAGCTTTTTTTTTCATTCAAAACAACATTTGTAGGGAACACAGGTGAGCAACCCAATCAGGGATTCTACTCATCTGCCAATTAGGGATGTCGTTTCTCTGGTCTACCTGTAGACAAGTTGTTTTAAATGTTTTTTTACATTTGTATCACAAACCATTTTTATTTATTATCATGGTGAAAGTGGAAACTTAGGCCCTTTTTAGATTTGTACATGCCGCCCTCCTGTAAGTATGGGATGCCGTTTGGGTCTTTTGCTTGTGTGAAAAAAGCTACACCTTTCAAATAACACTATTTGACGCGTTAAATGACACAGTTCTATTATAGAATGTTGTGTTGTGCTGAATTTGCCCGTGCAAGCCAAGCGCCACCACTACTATCAGTATCACTGTCAAAGCTGTACAAACCAAGTCTGCAAACAAGCAAACACCGGCCACGAACTGTGTGTTTACAATATCGCGTTGGTAATAAGGCATTATTTGTTTGACCTCTACTTCTGGGGTAGTTAGCTTTAGCTTTGTACCTAGCTAGCACCATTACAACCAGCCTGAAAACAATGACCAGTAGAAACTGCAGTCATTTTCATTATTCTTAGCAATGATTTAAGGAATCCTTGTAACTTTTAGCTAAGTAGCCACTTGTTGTTCACCTATTGAAATTGAACTTCAATTCATGAAAATAAATAGCTAGCCAGCTACTTAATAACCCTGTTGCCCAAAGCTAACGTTATAAACAGCCAGCTAGCTTCATCTGGCTAGTGAAGCTCGACCGGACCGGGGTATGTGTTGTGAAGCTAGCCACAATAAGGATTGGGCACAATAGTGGAATTTGCGGTTTGCCTTCAAAATAAAAGTACCTCTTTTGAAAGCGATGCAGAAGGTTATAATTTGTGGAATCGTGACATATTTACACTAGATAGCGTTAAACAAGGTTGGAATGTGAAGCAATGAAATGGGGTATCAGTCTAGTCGGTGATACCCACAGAACACAACTGTGAAGAGTTAACGCGAATATTAGCGTTGTAGCACTTATCGCGGGACTGCGACTGTGTGAAATCACCTCCCCAGTCAGCCTATTGTGTGTATTGACATTCATATTGCATTGTACAGCATTACCTAAGGATTGAGGATCAATGAAATGGGATATCAGTCTACTCAATACCCAATATGTTTTTTCCCAATGTCGTCCTCAGAGTTATCAGACTCAAAAACATCAAATCAAATTTATTTATATAGCCCTTCGTACATCAGCTGATATCTCAAAGTGCTGTACAGAAACCCAGCCTAAAACCCCAAACAGCAAGCAATGCAGGTGTAGAAGCACGGTGGCTAGGAAAAACTCCCTAGAAAGGCCAAAACCTAGGAAGAAACCTAGAGAGGAACCAGGCTATGTGGGGTGGCCAGTCCTCTTCTGGCTGTGCCGGGTGGAGATTATAACAGAACATGGCCAAGATGTTCAAATGTTCAAAAATGACCAGCATGGTCGTATAATAATAAGGCAGAACAGTTGAAACTGGAGCAGCAGCACGGTCAGATGGACTGGGGACAGCAAGGAGTCATCATGTCAGGTAGTCCTGGGGCATGGTCCTAGGGCTCAGGTCCTCCGAGAGAGAGAAAGAAAGAGAGAATTAGAGAGAGCATATGTGGGGTGGCCAGTCCTCTTCTGGCTGTGCCGGGTGGAGATTATAACAGAACATGGCCAAGATGTTCAAATGTTCATAAATGACCAGCATGGTCGAATAATAATAAGGCAGAACAGTTGAAACTGGAGCAGCAGCACGGCCAGGTGGACTGGGGACAGCAAGGAGTCATCATGTCAGGTAGTCCTGGGGCATGGTCCTAGGGCTCAGGTCCTCCGAGAGAGAAAGAGAGAATTAGAGAACGCACACTTAGATTCACACAGGACACCGAATAGGACAGGAGAGGTACTCCAGATATAACAAACTGACCCTAGCCCCCCGACACATTAACTACTGCAGCATAAATACTGGAGGCTGAGACAGGAGGGCTGAGACATCCACGCAGTATTGTTTTTCCTCTGGAATAGTGTTCGGTACACGTAGGTTGACAATAAATGTGGCTCAATTCACAGTTGTTTCAGAGTCCTGCAATAAGAGCTACGATGCTAATGTTTCTCTGGGTGTCACTGAGTAGACTGATACCCCCATGTCATTGATCCACCATCCATAGTTAAGGCTGTACAGTGAAATATGTTCCCAATTCTAAAGTATAATACATCCAGTGTGATTTCAACAGATGTGTCAAATTAACAGTCTTTTCTTTTAGCATGATCTATTAAATGATGGCATAATTCTACGATTTGTATTCATTTGCATCACTGTCAATGACATACTTTTATTTTGAAGGCCACTATTGTGGCTAATCCTTATTGTGGCTAGCCTCACATAGATGGGTCTGACCACCATTAATCAAATAAGAACTGTCTTATAAATGAGGGTTATTTTAGATGATGACACCTAGCTATATACCTTATGATCTGTGAACCGTACATGATACAGACAACATCTTGAACTCATTATTCTCCTTATAGCGAGCTCTAACATAAAGGGGTATGTCTAGATTCTGAAATGCAATGTTTGACATTCATTTATTCAACATTCAACATTAAACATATTAATATAAATATCTCAACTACCCCCATTTTTAACAAAATATTGTTTTAAGCAATTTACTCTACAATTAAATACAATTTCCAGACATTTCTGATACATTTAATGTGCCCCACCAACACAGATTCAAAAGAAACTCCCTCTGCTGGTGATTTGCTGAATGTGCAATCCTAAAGGAGGTCTGCGATTGGTTAATGACATATAATGTACATTTTTTTATGTTATATCATCAAAAGTACCAGAGAGTCCACTCCGGGGAAATGTGACGTTTTGATGAAACTGTCTAAAAAATATATTTAAAAAAGCTAAATCAAAAAAAGGGTTATTTTGAGATATAAATATGTTTAATTTTGAATAAGTTAGAGCTATAAGGAGTATTATGACTCCACGATGAATCACAGATCATAAGGTCTTACAGGAAGCATGCGCACACTGAGTGTACAAAACATTAGGAACACCTGCTCTTTCTGCAACAGAACGACCAGGTGAATCCAGGTGAAAGCGATGATCCCTTATTGATGTCACTTGTTAAATCCACTTCAATCAGTGTAGATGAGGGGGAGGAGACGGGTTAAAGAAGGATTTTAAAGCCTTGAGACAATTTGAGACATGGATGGTGTGTGAGTGCCATTCAGAGGGTGAATGGACAAGACAAAATATTTAAGTGCCTTTTGAACGGGGGTATGGTAGTAGGTACCAGGAGCACCGGTTTGAGTCAAGAACTGCAACGCTACTGGGTTTTTCACACTCAACAGTTTCCCGTGTGTATCAAGAATGTTCCGCCACCCAAAGGACATCCAGCCAACTTGACACAACTGTGGGAAGCATTGGAGTCAACATGGGCCCAGCGTCCCTGTAGAACGCTTTCAACACCTTGTAGTCCAGTCCCCGACGAATTGAGGCTGTTCTGGGGGCAAAAGGGGGTGCAACTCAATATTAGGTGTTCTTAATATTTTGTACACTCTGTGGGTCTCAAAGGGCTTAAAATTGCCGCTTTCATCATGATTTTCTCAAAAAATGGTTTGTGACACAAATGTAAAAAGCATGTCTCAGACATCCTTCCTCCCAAGGAAGTTCCTGTGTGAGAATTGCCAGAACATTCTGAGATGACAAAAAAATATTTTCTGCTGTTGTGGAATAACCCATTTATCTCTCTTTCTCTTTATGACCCTGTTCACTAAAACCCAGAACAAATACAGGGGATAACATGGATGTTGTGGTCCCTCCCACATATTGAATCACACTTATTAAATATATATATATATATATCAGTGGTATTATCAGGATGCCTCTCGGGACTGTTGCATAAATATGGTCAGTCTGTATTTTGACTCTAACCACGTATCCATCCACAGTTATGTAAAGTCATTACTGTAAACAATAAAAAAATATATTTAAAAAATCAACAGAAGTCACAACAGTTGTGATGGAAACGAGGCGTTTCGGTACAATTCTATAAATGCCGACAGATCATTTGTTCGTTTGATTCACGGTGGGATCTTTTTGTGTCGGTAAAATGTAATATGTTGTGAAAACGCCTTTTTATGTGCAAATATTGATATAATAACCAAAGTGGAAACCATGCAGTTTATTAGGCTACAGATTTAAATAAGTTATAAACTTCACAGGGTGGTGAAAGTGCACTTTGATGAGTTTAATTATTTACAATAAATATTCATTCTGGTGACATGATAATCGTTGAGAAATGTGCATATTTTAATGCGGATTTTAGGAATATTCGCCTGAATCTGTCGTCAATTGGATGGAAACGTAGCTATTAACATAATTATAATCAAGTCTTTAATTTATCTCCCACCCCTTAGATTGACAGTTCTCAGCTGATCCGATGTCGAGAGCTGGTGTCACGTCACCTGTCCACACAGGAAGCTTCCCTGCCTCCCAACACTGTGTACATCTACCAGTCCCTGCACCACAGTCTGGACCCGGACCCCTGCACCCGGGGAAGAGAGTCCGACACCAGGCTCCCAGACACAGACCCACCGGCACCATCCACGGCCCCTAGGGACAGGAGCCTCTCCTGGGTCTCCTCTACCACCCTGCTCCAGGTCCATGGACCACCCAAACCCAGCCACCACTCCCACCAAGTCTCCCTGCGCTGCAAGCACTCAGCCAAGCGCAAGGTGAGAGCTTGGCTGCTTCAACAACCGGAGTAATGTATTTTTTAACATCTACCTAGATACAGTGCATTTGGAAAGTATTCCGACCCCTTGATTATTTCCCCATTTTGTTACGTTACAGCCTTAGTCTAAAATGTATTAAATCGTTTTTTCCCCCTCATCAATCGACACACAATATCCTGTAATGACAAAGCAAATTTAAAAAAAAAAAAAAGTTTTTTTTGCAAATGTATTAAAAATGAAATCACATTTACGTGAGTATTCAGACCCTTTAATCAGTACTTCTAGTTACCTTACAGACTTATTCTTAAATTGTTTTTTTCCCTCATCAATCTCCACACAATACCCCCTAATGACATCACAATACCCACTAATGACATCACAATACCCACTAATGACATCACAATACCCCCTAATGACATCACAATACCCACTAATGACATCACTAAAATATTACATTTACATAAGTATTCAGACCCTTTACTCAGTATTTTGTTGAAGCACCTTTGGCAGCGATTACAGCATCAGGTCTTCTTGGGTTTGAAGCTACAAGCTTGGCACACCTGTATTTGGGGAGTTTCTTCCATTCTTCTCTGCAGATCCTCTCAAGCTCTGTCAGGTTGGATGAGGATTCGTTGCTGCACAGCTATTTTCAGGTCTCGAGAGATGTTCGATCAGGTTCAAATCCGGGTTCTGGCTGGTCCACTCAAGTTCATTCGGAGACTTGTCCCGAAGCCACTTCTGCCTTGTCTTGGCTGTGTGCTTAGGGCCGTTGTCCTGTTCGAAGGTGAACCTTCGCCCCAGTCTGAGGTCCTGAGCGCTCTGAAGCAGGTTTTCATCAAGGATCTCTCTGTACTTTGCTCTGTTCATCTTTGCCTCGAACCTGACTAGCCTCCCAGTCCCTGCCGCTGAAAAACAACCACACAGCATGATGCTGCCAACACCATGCTTCACCGTAGGGATGGTGCCAGGTTTCTGCCAGATGTGACGCTTGGCATTCAGGCCAAAGAGCTCAATCTTGGTTTCATCAGACCAGAGAATCTTGTTTCTCATGGTCTGAGAGTCCTTTAGGTGCCTTTTGGAAAACATCAAGCAGGCTTTCATGTGCCTTTTTTGGCTCCCCGAGTGGCGCAGCGGTCTAAGGCACTGCATGTCAGTGCTAGAGGCGTCAACACAAACCCTGGTTCGATTCCAGGCTGTATCACAACCGGCCATGATTGGGGGTCCCATAGGGGACAATTGGCCCAGCGTTGTCTGGTTTAGGGTTTGGCCGGGGTAGGCTGTCATTATAAGAATTTGTTTTTAACTGACTTGTCTAGTTAAATAAAAATACTGAGGAGTGGCATCCGTCTGGCCACTCTACCATAAAGCCCTGATTGGCGGAGTGCTGTAGAGATGGTTGTCCTTCTGGAAGGTTCTCCTATCTCCACAGAGGAACTCTGGAGCTCTGTCAGAGTGACCATCAGTTTCTTTGTCACTTCCCTGACCAAGGCCCATCTCCCCAGATTGGTCAGTTTGGACCGGGTGGCCAGCTCTAGGAAGAGTCTTGATGGTTCCAAACTTCTTCCATTGAAGAATGATGGAGGCCACTGTTCTTGGGGACTGTCAATGCTTCCCCAGCTCTTTGCCTCGATACAATCCTGTCTCGGAGGTCTACGGACAATTCCTTTGACCTCATGGCTTGGTTTTTGCTCTGACATGCACTGTCAACTGTGGGACCTTATATAGACAGGTGTGTACCTTTCCAAATCATGTCCAATCAATTGAATTTACCACAGATCGACTCCAATCAAGTTGTAGAAACATCAAGGATGATCAATGGAAACAGGATGTACCTGAGCTCAATTTTGAGTCTCATAGCAAACAGTCTGAATACTTATGCAAATAAGGTGTTTCTGTTTTTATTTTAATCCATTTCTAAAAACGTGTTTTCGCTTTTATCATTATGGGGCATTGTGATGTCATTATGGGGTATTGTGATGTCATTATGGGGTATTGTGATGTCATTATGGGGTATTGTGATGTCATTATGGGGCATTGTGATGTCATTATGGGGCATTGTGATGTCATTATGGGGCATTGTGATGTCATTATGGGGCATTGTGATGTCATTATGGGGCATTGTGATGTCATTATGGGGCATTGTGATGTCATTATGGGGCATTGTGATGTCATTATGGGGCATTGTGTGTAGATTGACTAACATGTTTTATTTAATCCATTTTAGAATAAAGGCTGTAACGTAACAAAATGTGGAAAAAGTTGAGGGGGTCTGAATACTTTCCGAATGCCACTGTATACTATTGCTATTTGACTTGCCTTGATTAAGAAAGCATATTGTGTTTATGTTAATATGTTTTGGTAGTAGAGCTTTGAGATGACTATGAAAAGCTCTATACAAATTTAATGTATTTTAAGTGATATAATGTATTGTATAATGTGCTTATAAATAATATTATTATTATTAAGGTGGAGGAGATGGAGGTCGACGAATTCTACGAGGGGATCAAACGACTCTACAACGAAGAGAACGGGGGCGCTCCGGAAGGGACGGCGGTAACGGGGGAGGAGCCTCTAGAGGAGAGTCCTGTCCTATTGGTCAGGAGGGAGGGCCACACCTCCCCCTGCCCCCCTCTCCAACCCGTCAGTGTCTCATAGAGAAGAAGAGGATGAAACCAAGGCCTTCTCTTCCTCTCTACCTGAGCTGCAAGGAAAATAAGTCTCAGTATTCAATCTGTCACATGGCATTTATCCACCAACCCCAGGCCTCGATTGAGCCCCAAAAAAAGTCCCCAAAAAAATATGCTATTTCATAACTATTTGTTGAGCACAAATATAAAATGATAAAAAAATATAAATATAATATAATGATATAAATATTATCCTTAAAAAAAAAATAGGTCAAATTACTACTTCTCCCTGTGAGTCTCTGTGATGATATTTCTCTACGGTCATGTCATTTTATTTCTGTTTTTTGACTAACTAATCTAAGTTTCAATCAGTATATTTATTTTCTTTACCTTCCTCTTTTCCTGAAATAAAAAATCATTCCCAGCACGTTGTCTTTAACCCCTCACAAAACACGTTAAGAGTTTGACTGTAAAAGTGTGTAGAACTATGTTAACCTGAAGTACATAATGGGTTTTTTTCACGTTTAATAATGGAAATATCCCCTTCCACAACTTTCCTGTCTTTGTCCCATCACAGTGTGCTGTAGTAGTTTAACCAAAGAATGAACATTTACAAGCTACTGTCATTAATGACGATGCATAAGTGAATCAATTTACCCGATCAAGCAATATGTTTTAAGATAAACAGCTTTGTTAAAAGAGTGTTTATCCCAAGTGGCACCCTATACCCTACATAGTGCACTACTTTTTAGTAGAGGCCTATGGGGGAGAAATAGGGTGACATTTCAGATGCTATCAAGAAGAGGGTTTGAAGATGTAGCTACCATAATTTACCTTATCTTTGCTGTTCAGAAACAACTTGCTGTTTTTTTTTTTGTTTATTGCCAAAAGGCTCTTGCTCTGGGGTGCTGGTAACTGCCGATGTACTGCTGACAACTTGTGGCATCAATAAAACAAGTGAAATAATCCGTCTTTATCTTGTTACTGTGTATCAAAGTGGCTTCATTGTGTCATCCCGCACATTGCTGGACATACGATGTGCATTTACTTCATCGGCTACAGTTAGTCTTGAAAACCAGACCCGAGGCAACAGCCGGAGCATTTGAAAATGGAGGGAGGCAACGCTGATTCTAGCGCTACTTGGTTAATGTACTCAATTGGTAGAGCATGGAACACCAGGGTATCCTCAAATTTGAGAAGAGTACTGCAATTAAATGATTAAGGATTTTGAACGTTTTCCACGTTTCTAAATTGCAACGTAGCTTTATTTGGGGTAGATTAATTTATGTGACATCAGATTTCTTGCGGTGTGGTTATGCTGACGGTTTGTCTACACAGCAGGTTAGAACACTTAATTTGGAAGGTTAAGAGGACAAAGGTGTAGCTAAAATGGGCTCCGAGTGGCGCATCACAGTGCCAGAGGCGTCACTACAGACCCTGGTTCGATTCCAGGCTGTATCACAACCGACCGTGATTGGGAGTCCCATTAGGGCAGCGCACAATTGGCCCTGCGTCGTCCAGATTAGAGTTTGACTGGGGTAGGCCGTTATTATTCATAAGAATGTGTTCTTAACTTACTTGCCTAGTTAAAGGTTAAATAAATAAACAATGCTAGTTGTCAACAACTGTTATCCCCGGCGCGACAACTAGATGGAGCTGTAATGGAAGCCCCAATGGTACAAACCATCAGCAATACAACATCTGCACGTTGCCTAATTCTCAGGGGTTTATTACGCCATTTTTTTGCAAAACGTTTCTTAAACGGAAGCAAACGAAATGGGGAGGGACCTACCTGCATTTGGCCAATTTAAAATCTCATTTTTCTCTGTTTGCTTCTTAAATTGTAAACTGTTTCTGCAATGAATTACCATTTAAGAACCAAACCATGGGTGTATTCATTACGGAAACTGTTTACCGTTTAAGAACCAAAGGAAGCAAACGAAACGAAGAGGGTCCTACCTGAATTTCTCCAATAAATACTATTGTTTGTGTTTTCCGTTTGGAGTAGGCTAAACCGTTTCTGTTGCAAAACGTTTACAGTTTAAGAACCAAATAGAAGCAAACCGAGCAAAACGACATTTTATATTGGACAAATGCAGGTGGGTCCCGCCCGGTTTCGTTTGCTTCCGTTTAAGAAACGTTTTGCAACAGAGTCGGGTTAATGAATACGCCCCAGGTATGCAGGTGGAGTTGCAAATGATCGGATGGGGCGGAGTTAATTGTTACTGGCGCAGAAAAAAAAACATCTGACACTCCATCGGTCTTGGAGCAAACCGACGGAATGGCCACCGATTTTACTCAGGATTCGGTGCTGTACTTTCTCCGGTGCAACGGTGGAAGAGTGAAGAACTCTGAATTGTTGGCGCACTTCAATGCGTTTATAAAGGACCAGAAGAACCAGACGCACAATCGGGAACTGTTTAAAAAGTTTATTAACTCCGTGGCTGTGGTGAAAACGGAGGAGGGAGTTAGATACGTTGTATTGAGGAAGACATTTCTGGGCTATGTTGTTGGAGGAGATATCGCCGCAGGATCCCATTCTCCAAACCCCCCCATCGGACAACAACCTGCGCCACAGGCGAGAGAGAGAGACCGCTCGCCGAGAGATCCGGTAAACCTAAACCAGGAGAGAGGTCAGAAGGAATTGATCGAGACGCACTTGCACGTCACAAATCAGAATTTCCATGTTCCACCGGGCAACACCATCCAACTCACAGAAAATATATTGGCCTCGGCTGGAATTGTAAAGAAAAACAATGTGAAAAGTACAGTCAACTTCGAAAAGCCTATCCAAAGCTCCTCGCCATGTGTGACAGACCATGCGCTACCTCAGGCATCCAGCAACAAAGAGGCACCGTTCCGCCCATCTTACAATGCAGAAATATCAAAGGGCTCAGATGATGGGAGTGGTCAGAGCATTGAAGCAAAATGGGATAAAGAACCCGTGACTCTCCCTCTTTCAGTCCCAAAACTGAATCACAAAGGCATTTACATTGGTGGTTACACACTTGGCAAGCAGTCAATAGAACCCAAGAGGTCCTATCCGCCCCCTGAGTTCCTGTACACAGAGGTGAAACCTCCGGCACCTCAGCCTCACCTAGCACAGGTGCAACAGAATGCAGTACAGCCAAAGAGGAAGACTTCTGAAGCTGACCACAGAGGAGCCTCTGCAGCTACAGGATGGCCACTGCTCACCACTCTAGAGCATGCCAGCTCCTTTCCTTGTTTATCTGATCCTTCTGCTGCTCCCCTGACCCCTGACCCCCAGGTGACAAGAGGCAATGGCAACCTGGATGGCAACCTTCACCTCCACCATAGCATCCCACAGCAGCCCAGACCAAAAGAAGATGGAGTCCCTGACCCAGTCCCTATCCCTGACATTCACAGCCAGTATCCGGAGGAGAGTAGAGCTGCTGTTCCCCAGTCTTGGGTCAAACCCCAGCCTCCCCAATGCCACCTACCCCTGGATTCCCCGTACCACACCCCCACTGCTGATAGTGCTAGGTCTTCTGGTTACTCAGAGCAGGACCACCACCAGGCCGACTCCGGCCTCTCCTCCCGTCACAGCCACAGCAGCCTCCTCCTTTCACTGAACTCCAGGGATGAGTGGCCCCAGGGTTCCCGTAGAGATGAGTGGGCCAGCTATGAAGCACTCAACTACCAGGTTCTCTCGGGTGAGCAGCTCTCTCAGATGCACTGCGCCGAGAAGCAAGCCCCCTGGCCTCACTATCACTCCACCGGTTACCTTGATAACAACAAGGTGGACATAGCATCGTCATGGCACCATTCCACAGGTTATCTCCATGACGATGATGGGTCAGAGTCCAACGAGTCTACCTCTATTCCTGGTTCGGCCCCCGAGCCACTTCTCCGACCCGCCGTCCAGCGACTCAGCACACAGCTCCGCAGCCGCATGTGTCGTAGTCTCGGAGCCGGCCTGGACCAACAGTTTCCGGAGGACGGCGTCTCGGCACGGCACAACCGCCTCCACCTCCTCTCCTCCAACCTCAGCATCAGCCACTCCTTCTCCCACCCTACCTCACGTAAACCCAGCTACAGAGACCTGAGGGGGGAGATGCGATCTGGGGCCTCCAGTAACAAGAGCTTAAACAGTGGCCATGACAGCTCCTACTTCCACCGGCACAACCTGGTCCCCCTGGAGCCTAAGGAGCATGACTGGCTGGTGAAGGGCGCCGCTGGACTCTGGGCCGACATTTACACCCTGTTCAGAGATGAACCCAGCCTCCTCACCAACAGAGACTTCATCACTGGTTATACCATCCTGCACTGGATCGCTAAACATGGAGACCACCGGGTCCTCAACACACTCTGGTACGGAGTCAACAAAGCCGGGTTTAAACTGGACGTGGATGTGAAGACTACCTGTGGCTACACGCCTCTTCACCTGGCCGCCATCCATGGAAACGACAAGATGATACGACTTCTGGTTCATAAGTTCAGTGCCAATGTGGCCCTCAGGGACACTAGTGGTAAGAAGGCCTGGCAGCACCTCAGTCGCACCGGCCCAATTTACCTTCTAGAGATGCTAGGGGCCCCTCAGTGCTTGACCTCCACCGAGGGTAGCTCCTCATCCCAATCCACAGGAGAGAGACCCACAAGGCCGGTGACATCCTCGGGCTCAGCCACGGTGAAGAGGTCCACGTCTATAGCTGTGTTCCTGAATAAGACTCTAATGAAGTTCCCAGGACGGGAACGTTCGCAGTCGTCCGACTCTTTAGTGTGACACTAGTGTGGCATCTAGGGTGTCTGTCCCACTATGAACTCTATTCTAATGGCACCAGCCACTTACTAACTAAGCTGTGTTCGGACTTCACAGCTAAGATTTGACACTTAAAATCGGATTTGCTTTCTTTATTTCAAATGTTAATCCATTCATTTTTTTAAAAACATTTTCCGACCGAATAATTGAATAAGGGGGGTAGGGATTGTGTTATTGAGCTGTCTAAATTAATTTATTATGAATGGATATGACAGACAGACCTTAACTGTATCACTTGTGATAACAAAAGCAATTAGAATCAGTTCAGTGAGGTCGGAGTTATAAAGAGATTGTATTTTATTGTCTTATTTGAGTATAATTGCTTTCCATTTGTGTTTATTTTTGGCGAGAACCTTTTTGTTTGTTTGCTACTGGGGAAATGGCTTCCATTCCTAATGTTTTGTTTTTTAATGACCAGAGAAGAACCTTTTCAAAATGTCTTCTCTCCAACAACAGTTAAGTGCTTCAGCAGTTTCATGTTTCAGGTGGTTACTTGATGTTGGAATGTGGTTTTGTTTGTTCAAAGGCCTGTCAAAGTAGCAATGTATATTACATCATCTGACTAAAGGAAAAAGAATCCTCCCTTGCACCAGGAGGAATATGATGCCAACTGTTCACTAGTTTAAATCCCCGAAGGTTGAGTGAGGTTTATAATACACGGCTGTTTTATTATTTTGACTTGTTAATATTGACACCAAAAAGGTGAATCACACAAACCGTTTTCTCCTCATGTTTCCAGCTGCAACATGTCCTGAAGTACTAAAACAATCCAAACTGCTTTTCATTTAATGTCACTCTATAGCCATTTCCTTAAAGACCCAGTGCAAGTCAAAATAGTTTTTTCCCCCCTGTGTTTTGTATAATATTGTACAACGGCTGATGAAACTAACTCTGTAAAAGTGTTTATTTTTATTATATTTTAGCAGTGTTATTTCCTGATAGTTGCTGGTTGAAAATAAAATATACCCAGGATCTTCTAATCAGCAGGTTTGCATGGGCGGGAGTTTCTGCTTTCCATGGTGACATCATGTTTTTAAATTGGTTAATATCAAGAGTTCTAAACATCTCTGCCAATAACAGCTATGTTTCAGTTCCCCCCGCCCCACTCAGACCACACCCCCAGACACTCCTACCAAATACTTTCATGAGAAAGTTTTTTTTTTTTTTTATGCTAAAAAAAAACAAAAACATTTTCCCCTTTTCAATGGAAATCTATTACAAATCTGTTATTTGTCACATGCTTCGTAAACAGATGTAGACTGACAGTGAAATGCTTACTTAAAGATACTTTGCAGACAATACAGTGTTAAAGATCCATTTAAACAAGATTTAAAAAAAACAAGTAAAATACATTAAGCTACTTTATTGTTACCCAGAAATGATTTAATGTTGCTATAAAAACCACGGCTTTTGAGCCTTTTTTAACATCTTATTTTTATTTGTTTTGTTTCCAAAACTAATATTATTGATCCAAGTGTAATGTTAACCCATGTTGAACATTAAGGTGCAAGAGAGCGGGTTATAACAGAGGTTCTGATCCAAATAGCAGCATATTCCCTATGTATCACACTGCTCTGGTCAAATCTAGTCCACTATATAGGGAACATGGTGCCATTTTGGATGCAAGAAAAAATCTCTTCAGGTGCTGGATTCATACAGTGGATGTAAATAGACAAGATAAACAATTCTATGTGCTACGGCTCTGGAGGGCTGGAGGTATGCGAGGGACCAGGGGAGGCTTCAGATCGGGGGACCCTCCTTCCTCGCCCCTCCAGACTGGAGCTCTGGATGTCTACCATGGCGTGGTGGGATCACGGTGGAGACCAGGTGTCTATGAAAGGCTGTGCTGTGTGAGCTGCAGGGCCGGGCCACTAGGGCCACTGTGTGGGACTTGATGAGGCATGTCGAGGAAAAACGTGTCCTTTGTGTTGCCGTCATGCTGCTACCAGGACGACACCTTCGTTGTGTCCCAAATGTCACCCTATTCCCTAAATAGTGCACTACTTTTGACCAGAACTAAGTGGGCTCTGGTTAAAAGTAGTGCACTATAAAGAGAATAGGGACATTTTTTTAGGACGCAACCCTTTATTGGGAGAATAGGTTCGGCAAGGGCACATTGAGACTGGCCTCCTTTTAAACTTTTATCTAACTTTTAACTCTTAACTTTTAAAGTTGATTTATACAACTTAAAACTAAATAGATTTTTTTGCAGGCCACATGGGCGCTATCCAAGTGTAACTGTAATACTCTGAAGGTGAGTCGTAACTTTGACACGGTATGTTTGTGCACATGGAGACGTCTACATGTTGGGTCTTGTCACCTGGAAGAGTGCGTATGGGAGGGTGCTGTGTTTTGCAGGTTAGTCAAGCTTGCGTTTCTCTGGTTGTATAACTTTGGTGAATTTCAGTTAGGTAATATTGACTGTCTGACTACAGCTTTATCTTTCTGTATGAATAAAAGCATGTCATTGTATATTAACTGCCGCAGTTGTGAACATTTCTGATAAACAAGCACATGTCTATTTCAACATTTTTCTCTTAACCTATAATTCAACAACAGGCTGTGTAGTACAGAAGATCATTTCCCAGTGGAAGGGTGAGACTGTTACCAGAGGCCTGGTGATACTCTGACACTGTCATGCTATCATGTAACAACACCTACTGGTGTGCTCTCCTGAGCCCAAATAGTTCACTTGGACAGTCCTTAGATCAGTAGCACCATGTTGCAATGGGACTTGAATGTCCCAACACACATTTCCCCAGTCTGTTTGTGTTGTCATGCCAACCCCTTGTCACTGTAATGTTTAGGTTGAAATGGAGTTGGCAAGCGCACAAACAGATCTGGGATCAGTCTATAGGAGGAGATAACATATCTGGGACCAGGCTATAGAAGGAGACAACAGATCTGGGCCCAGGCTACAGATCTGGGAACCAGGCTACAGAAGGAGATATCAGATCTGGAACCAGGCTATAGGAGGAGACAACAGATCTGGGACCAGGCTATAGGAGACAACAGATCTGGGACCAGGCTACAGAAGGAGACAACAGATCTGGGACCAGGCTATAGGAGGAGACAACAGATCTGGGACCAGGCTACAGAAGGAGACAACAGATCTGGGACCAGGTTATAGAAGGAGACAACAGATCTGGGACCAGGCTACAGAAGGAGATATCAGATCTGGAACAGGCTACAGAAGGAGATATCAGATCTGGAACCAGGCTATAGGAGGAGACAACAGATCTGGGACCAGGCTAGAGACAACAGATCTGGACCAGGCTACAGAAGGAGACAACAGATCTGGGACCAGGTTATAGAAGGAGACAACATATCTGGGACCAGGCTATAGAAGGTGACAACAGATCTGGGACCAGGCTACAGAAGGAGATATCAGATCTGGAACCAGGCTATAGGAGGAGACAACAGATCTGGGACCAGGCTATAGGAGACAACAGATCTGGGACCAGGCTACAGAAGGAGACAACAGATCTGGGACCAGGTTATAGAAGGAGACAACATATCTGGGACCAGGCTATAGAAGGAGACAAAAGATCTGGGGCCAGGCTACAAGGAGATATCAGATCTGGGAACCAGGCTATAGGAGGAGACAACAGATCTGGAACCAGGCTATAGGAGGAGACAACAGATCTGGGACCAGGCTATAGGAGACAACAGATCTGCCAGGCTATAGAAGGAGACAACAGATCTGGGACCAGGTTATAGAAGGAGACAACATATCTGGGACCAGGCTATAGAAGGAGACAACAGATCTGGGACCAGGCTATAGGAGGAGACAACAGATCTGAGACCAGGCTATAGAAGGAGACAGATCTGGGACCAGGCTATAGGAGGAGACAACAGATAGGAGACCAGGCTATAGGCAACAGATCTGGGACCAGGCTAAGGAGACAACAGATCTGGGACCAGGCTATAGAAGGAGACAACAGATCTGGGACCAGGCTATAGGAGGAGACAACAGATAGGAGACCAGGCTATAGAAGGAGACAACAGATAGGAGACCAGGCTATAGAAGGAGACAACAGATAGGAGACCAGGCTATAGAAGGAGACAACAGATCTGGGACCAGGCTACAGAAGGAGATATCAGATCTGGAACCAGGCTAACAGATAGGAGATATCAGATCTGGGACCAGGCTATAGAAGGAGACAACAGATAGGAGACCAGGCTATAGAAGGAGACAACAGATAGGAGACCAGGCTATAGAAGGTGACAACAGATCTGGGACCAGGCTACAGAAGGAGATAACAGATCTGGGACCAGGCTATAGGAGGAGACAACAGATAGGAGACCAGGCTATAGAAGGAGACAACAGATAGGAGACCAGGCTATAGAAGGTGACAACAGATCTGGGACCAGGCTACAGAAGGAGACAACAGATCTGGGACCAGGCTATAGGAGGAGACAACAGATAGGAGACCAGGCTATAGGAGACAACAGATCTGGGACCAGGCTATAGAAGGAGACAACAGATCTGGGACCAGGCTATAGGAGGAGACAACAGATAGGAGACCAGGCTATAGAAGGAGACAACAGATCTGAGACCAGGCTATAGAAGGAGACAACAGATCTGGGACCAGGCTATAGGAGGAGACAACAGATCTGGGACCAGGCTATAGGAGGAGACAACAGATCTGGGACCAGGCTACAGAAGTTGATCTAATCTCATCAATAACATTCTAAGATACAATATGGCTGATGAGTCGAGACGTTATAGAATAGATAGATAGTCAAAGTACAATTGTCACAAAGGCTCTTTAAAAATAGATTTATTTTGTAAACGAGGATCTGTTTTCTAATCGGCCTCCCTCCCCTACGTGTCATACAGCAAGATTAACACATGGAATTTGATTACAGCAACTGTCAAATCTGTTAATTCAGTGATGTCACAGAAAACGCTATGGAGAAAAATATGGATGGCACCATTATTGTTTATGAATATTGTGAGATAGCTAGGACACTGCATTAGTGAGATAGCTAGGACACTGCATTAGTGAGATAGCTAGGACACTGCATTAGTGAGATAGCTAGGTCACTGCATTAGTGAGATAGCTAGGACACTACATTAGTGAGATAGCTAGGTCACTACATTAGTGAGATAGCTAGGTCACTACATTAGTGAGATAGCTAGGACACTACATTAGTGAGATAGCTAGGACACTACATTAGTGAGATAGCTAGGACACTACATTAGTGAGATAGCTAGGACACTACATTAGTGAGATAGCTAGGTCACTACATTAGTGAGATAGCTAGGTCACTACATTAGTGAGATAGCTAGGACACTACATTAGTGAGATAGCTAGGACACTACATTAGTGAGATAGCTAGGACACTACATTAGTGAGATAGCTAGGACACTACATTAGTGAGATAGCTAGGACACTACATTAGTGAGATAGCTAGGACACTACATTAGTGAGATAGCTAGGACACTACATTAGTGAGATAGCTAGGACACTACATTAGTGAGATAGCTAGGACACTACATTAGTGAGATAGCTAGGACACTACATTAGTGAGATAGCTAGGACACTACATTAGTGAGATAGCTAGGACACTACATTAGTGAGATAGCTAGGACACTACATTAGTGAGATAGCTAGGACACTACATTAGTGAGATAGCTAGGACACTACATTAGTGAGATAGCTAGGACACTACATTAGTGAGATAGCTAGGACACTACATTAGTGAGATGAGATAGCTAGGACACTACATTAGTGAGATAGCTAGGACACTACATTAGTGAGATAGTTAGGACACTACATTAGTGAGATAGCTAGGACACTACATTAGTGAGATAACTAGGACACTACATTAGTGAGATAACTAGGACACTACATTAGTGAGATAGCTAGGTCACTACATTAGTGAGATAGCTAGGACACTGCATTAGTGAGATAGCTAGGACACTACATTAGTGAGATAGCTAGGACACTGCATTAGTGAGATAGCTAGGACACTACATTAGTGAGATAGCTAGGACACTACATTAGTGAGATAGCTAGGACACTACATTAGTGAGATAGCTAGGACACTACATTAGTGAGATAGCTAGGACACTACATTAGTGAGATAGCTAGGAAACTGCATTAGTGAGATAGCTAGGACACTACATTAGTGAGATAGCTAGGACACTGCATTAGTGAGATAGCTAGGACACTACATTAGTGAGATAACTAGGACACTACATTAGTGAGATAGCTAGGACACTACATTAGTGAGATAGCTAGGACACTACATTAGTGAGATAACTAGGACACTACATTAGTGAGATAGCTAGGACACTACATTAGTGAGATAGCTAGGACACTACATTAGTGAGATAGCTAGGACACTGCATTAGTGAGATAGCTAGGACACTACATTAGTGAGATAACTAGGACACTACATTAGTGAGATAGCTAGGACACTACATTAGTGAGATAACTAGGACACTACATTAGTGAGATAGCTAGGACACTGCATTAGTGAGATAGCTAGGACACTACATTAGTGAGATAGCTAGGACACTGCATTAGTGAGATAGCTAGGACACTACATTAGTGAGATAGCTAGGACACTACATTAGTGAGATAGCTAGGACACTGCATTAGTGAGATAGCTAGGACACTACATTAGTGAGATAACTAGGACACTACATTAGTGAGATAGCTAGGACACTACATTAGTGAGATAACTAGGACACTACATTAGTGAGATAGCTAGGACACTACATTAGTGAGATAGCTAGGACACTACATTAGTGAGATAGCTAGGACACTGCATTAGTGAGATAGCTAGGACACTACATTAGTGAGATAGCTAGGACACTGCATTAGTGAGATAGCTAGGACACTGCATTAGTGAGATAGCTAGGACACTGCATTAGTGAGATAGCTAGGACACTGCATTAGTGAGATAGCTAGGACACTGCATTAGTGAGATAGCTAGGACACTACATTAGTGAGATAGCTAGGACACTACATTAGTGAGATAGCTAGGACACTACATTAGTGAGATAGCTAGGACACTACATTAGTGAGATAGCTAGGACACTACATTAGTGAGATAGCTAGGACACTGCATTAGTGAGATAGCTAGGACACTACATTAGTGAGATAACTAGGACACTACATTAGTGAGATAGCTAGGACACTACATTAGTGAGATAGCTAGGACACTACAGTGAGATAGCTAGGACACTACATTAGTGAGATAGCTAGGACACTACATTAGTGAGATAGCTAGGACACTACATTAGTGAGATAACTAGGACACTACATTAGTGAGATAGCTAGGACACTACATTAGTGAGATAGCTAGGACACTACATTAGTGAGATAACTAGGACACTGCATTAGTGAGATAGCTAGGACACTGCATTAGTGAGATAACTAGGACACTACATTAGTGAGATAGCTAGGACACTACATTAGTGAGATAACTAGGACACTACATTAGTGAGATAGCTAGGACACTGCATTAGTGAGATAGCTAGGACACTGCATTAGTGAGATAGCTAGGACACTGCATTAGTGAGATAGCTAGGTCACTGCATTAGTGAGATAGCTAGGACACTACATTAGTGAGATAGCTAGGACACTACATTAGTGAGATAACTAGGACACTACATTAGTGAGATAGCTAGGACACTACATTAGTGAGATAGCTAGGACACTACAGTGAGATAGCTAGGACACTACATTAGTGAGATAGCTAGGACACTACATTAGTGAGATAGCTAGGACACTACATTAGTGAGATAGCTAGGACACTACATTAGTGAGATAGCTAGGACAAACATTTACATATCAGCCATCTTCAGATGTATGTAGACAACAGTGGTGATAGATATTTATGAATATGTGTCTGATTAGGATAAATTAGGGTAGTCTGTAAATGTTTAAAAGGTGCTCTCAAAAGGATACAACAATATCAATTGGCATAGTACATTTTTTTTGAGAAGTGAAACAAGCAAGTCACACAGGAGTTGTCAGACGATGTTTAAATAGTAGGCATGTCACACATGAACTGACAGTACCAACCTACAATATTTCAACCTTCTCTATTTTTTACCCAGATATCCCTACGAAGTGATACCACGGCACCAATGAGATAGCTCCACCCACAGTATGCATGTACTTACTGGGCAACAACATTCCCGAGTAACATCTGATTACTTCCTAGAAGCCTCGTCATCATGAAGGACCCCGCCTTGTATCAGAGGAAGACCATGTGACCAGAGGTCAGTTAGAACGCCCACTGTCAACTTGCCTCATTCCATCATTTTTTCAGTTGAAAAAATATATATAACATGTTTTTTTTTCTCCATCTACATATTAAAAAGCACAGCCACATAATAAAATAATATAAATAATTATTGCATTTGCTGTCAGTGTCATGGTAGCTTTTTGTTCCATTAGCGATCATTTTTGAGTCTGAAATATAAAGTATTTGAAGTAAAAAAATGAAAATGAAAAATGCCTTAGATTTTGTGGCTACATATTCATGTGTGTCAGAGCGTGCTGTTGTGTTGCTAAAGAAAACAGGCCTATTTCAGGTCTGGTTCCTCCTGACCAATAGGAACAGAATGAGATATACAAGTCATTCTAGATCTGTGATTCTGACCAATCAGTAGTTAATCTGCCAAAACAAAGTTCTCAGCTGTAGTGATGTGTAAAGGCAGTAGTAATATTTCAACTGATATATATATATATATATATAGATATAGATATAGATATAGATATATATATATATATATATATATATTCACAGTATATATACTGTGAATAAAATGTCTTGACAGGCAGTTGTACATCCACTACCGTTACACTCAAAACTGTCAATCTGTTCGTATGAATTACACTAGGCACTTGAACCGTGTATTGAATCAACCAAAGAGTGGTGCAGTCACAACAGAGATATGTGAAGAAGCTGGAGTAACAAAGAAGGTAGAAATATGATAAGAGGCACGACAACATATCCATCATGGTCACTTCTCATAGTTTGTCTGTCTGTACGCAAAACAAGGGAACAGACAGGTGACATCCTTCACATGAAGTCCCTTTCTCTACAGTTCATCACTACATGGGAAGAGAGATGCTGTCTCCGTCTCTTCTTCCTCTGTTGTTTTGCAGTGTCATTCGCCAGTCATATGGTGTTGTATGTAGTAGTCTTCACCCATTGCGCCAGAGACACAGCTGGAGTATCGTGGTAGTGACCAGGACTGTTATGGTTGGGGTTTTACAGGAGTCACAGGGATGTTACAGTGATGGAGCGGACATTATGGGTAGGACCAAGGTTAGGACTGGGACCCCTGGGGCCTAACCCTGGGTTGGAGGAGCAGCAGAGCAAGGCCTGGTGGTCCCCAGGAGAGATACTCTCTATCAGCCTGTCAAGCTGCTCGTCCCCCTGCTTGATGAGCTCGTCCAGGTGTCTCTGTCGGATCAGGAGGGCAGGTTTCATACAGACGTAATGCTGGTAGTCTCTTAGCTGCGGCCCGGTCAGGTACCCACCCAGGATGTTCAGAACCACACGCTCCCGACGATCCAGATTCTCCTTCAGCTCCCTGGCATCCTCGTGCTGACTACACAGCTGCCTGCGCTTCTGCTGTAAGGACTCCTGAGTTAACACAGATATATAGATTATTAAAGACATCCTGTCTGCTGTAAGGACTACTGAGTTAACACAGATTTATAGATTATTAAAGACATCCTGTCTGCTGTAAGGACTCCTGAGTTAACACAGATATATAGATTATTAAAAACATCCTGGTGCTGACGACACAGATTCCAGAGGGCAGAGAGAGAGACTGTTAGTGATAGGTGAATAGAGTCTTTACACAGAGAGACTCCTGGTTAAACTAGAGGAGATAGACATCCTGTCTGCTGTAAGGACTCCTGAGTTAACACAGACATATAGATTATTAAAGACATCCTGGGGAGACAGAGGATTCATACTATACTGAACAGAAATATAAACACAACATGTAAAATGTTGGTCCCATGTTTCATGAGCTGAAATAAAAAGATCCCAGAAATGTTCCATACGCACAAAAAGCTTATTTCTCTCATATTTTGTGCACAAATTTGTTTCCATCCCTGTTAGTGAACATTTCTCCTTTGCCAAGATAATCCATCCACCTGACAGGTGTGGCATATCAAGAAGCTGATTAATGATCATTACGCAGGTGCACCTTGTGCTGGGGACAATAAAAGGCCATGCTAAAATGTGCAGTTTTGTCTCACAACACAATGCCACAGATGTCTCAAGTTTTGAGGGAGCATGTAATTCGCATGCTGACTGCAGGAATGTCCACCAGAGCTGTTGGCAGATAATTGAATGTTCATTTCTTTACCATAAGCCACCTCCAACATAGTTTTAGAGAACACGTGTAACCACGCCAACCCAAGACCTCCGCATCCGGCTTCTTCACCTGCGGGATCATCTGAGACCAGCCACCTGGACAGCTGATGAAACTGAAGAGTATTTCTGTCTGTAATAAAGACCTTTTGTGGGGATAAATACTCGTTCTGACTGGCTGGGCCTGGCTCCCCAGTGGGTGGACCTGGCTCCCCAGTGGGTGGACCTGGCTCCCCAGTGGGTGGACCTGGCTCCCCAGTGGGTGGACCTGGCTCCCCAGTGGGTGGACCTGGCTCCCCAGTGGGTGGACCTGGCTCCTCAGTGGGTGGACCTGGCTCCTCAGTGGGTGGGCCTGGCTCCCCAGTGGGTGGGCCTGGCTCCCCAGTGGGTGGACCAGGCTCCCCAGTGGGTGGACCTGGCTCCCCAGTGGGTGGACCTGGCTCCCCAGTGGGTGGACCTGACTCCCCAGTGGCTGGGCCTGACTCCCCAGTGGGGGGATTGATTCTCTTATATGAACTGTAACTCAGTAAAATCATTGATATTGTTGCATGTTGCGTTTATATTTTTGTTCTGCATATTATTGATAGATGATTTATAGATTGTTAAAGGCATCCTGGTGCAGAGACTCCTGGGGAGGATATGTGGCCTAGAGATTACTGACTAAACTACATAGACATACTGTATTTGTGCACACAATTACCTGGTACCATCTAGCGAACAGAATGTGACATCTTTAGAAAAACAATAATTGTTATTAGTGAGATAGCTAGGTCACTGCATTAGTGAGATAGCTAGGTCACTGCATTAGTGAGATAGCTAGGACACTACATTAGTGAGATAGCTAGGACACTGCATTAGTGAGATAGCTAGGACACTACATTAGTGAGATAGCTAGGACACTGCATTAGTGAGATAGCTAGGACACTACATTAGTGAGATAGCTAGGTCACTGCATTAGTGAGATAGCTAGGACACTACATTAGTGAGATAGCTAGGACACTGCATTAGTGAGATAGCTAGGACACTACATTAGTGAGATAGCTAGGACACTGCATTAGTGAGATAGCTAGGACACTACATTAGTGAGATAGCTAGGACACTACATTAGTGAGATAGCTAGGACACTATATTAGTGAGATAGCTAGGACACTACATGTTAGGACACTACAGCTAGGACACTACTATTCGATGCTATTGCAGTCCGCCACAGGATGTTTTTGTGCTGGTCGAGGGCAGTCAGGTCTGGAGTGAACCAAGGGCTATATCTGTTCTTCGTTCTGCATTTTTTTTGAACGGAGCATGCTTATCTAAGAAGGTGAGGAAGTTACTTTTAAAGTTACTTTTACTTGAGTCATTTTCTATTAAGGTATCTTTACTTTTACTCAAGTATGACAGCTGGGTACTTTTTCCACCACTGCTAATGGGTCTACATGATGAGATTATTATGGGATAAGAGCCATAATAGTTTTGTTTGTCAAACGGCACTAAAATATCAATCAACGTGTTTCCAGAATCAGACCCTCAATATTCATTGGAATAGGGGCATCAAGCTCATCACAAAGGGTGCCTACTTTGAATAATCTAAAATATACTTTGATTTGTTTAACACTTCTTTGGTTACTGCATCATTTTATATGTGTTATTTTAGAGTTTTGATGACTTGACTATTATTCTACAATGTAGAAAATAGTAAAAAATAAAGAAAAACCCTGGAATGAGTAGGTGTGTCCAAACCTTTGACTGGTACTGTATATTCCCGGATATTTAAAATGGGAAATGATTGTGATTCCAAAGGAGGGATGGAGTTCTCCATCGGTGTCTCGAGAGGCAGTCGGGCTGATTTGGTTAGATTTATTTTATAACTCGAGATGAAGCTGAGTTTGTCTATGATCTTCAGAGTTGTTAGGAAGGATTGAGATCCATCGTCTAGATAAAGTAAGATATCATCGGCGTATAATGAGATGACGTGATCCATAGAATTGAGAGATATTGATTACTTTCTTTCGATTGTCGAATTGCCTGGGCCAGGGGCTCCATAGACAATACAAATAGCAGAGGTGAGATGGGATCACCTTGCCTGCTAATACTAGTTATTCTGAACGGAAACAGAGCAGGTATTTCCTGTTATTACTCAGGCTGAGGGATTGGCATATAGTATTTTAATCATATTAATGAAATATGAAACATGCAGCATATGTAATAGTAGACGGAGGTTTTTTAACAAACACGCTTTGGTCCAGATGTATCAATTTGAGTAAGGAAGTTTTGAGATGACAGAATTTGAGAAAATAGTTTAATATGTGTTTTATCCAAGATAAAACTGGGTGGCATCCTTCGTTTTTTAGCCATTGAAAATGTCTGTGTTAATCATCTCAACTAACAGTGGACCTAATTAGTTCCACCATCATTTTAAATAGACCTCAGGAGGAATACCAGTCACAACTAGGTGTTTTGCCTTTAGTCATGTTATATCCAATGCCCTTTTGAGTTCATGGAAAGAGATGTGGGCTCCCATCAAACTCGGCTTCAGTTGAGAGAAAAATAGTTATTGTACCTTCAAAAATCACAATCCGGCTTGGTGTGGATTTACAATCAGATGTGTACAATTCTTTATAAAAACGGCAGAATCCTTGGTTATGATAGTAATTCACCTGATTCATATTCAATAGTTGTGTTTCTTGGAACATTGCCATATATATATATATATATGGTTTCTTGCTAGGATATCGAGACAGCTGGAAAGTTTAATAGACGAATGTAGGCCTTTCACATTCCAAGAGAGAATAGCTAGCGTTGCCATTGTATCACTTTATATCAGAGGTGTGCCTGTTATCACACTCGTATCTGCCCCCTCCTTGGCTAGAACGGTCCCACCGGATCTTGCCTCTCGACTGCCTTCCATTTTTGAAGACATTTATTTTCATTGTTAGAGTGGCCACTAGAGTATCTGGCCAATATAATGGATAATCTGTGGTAACCTAGACGTGACTCACATGATTTGGAGTAAAGTGTAGCCAGAACATGGAGCCAGACCCAGTGGGTGTCCGCTAGCTTCCACAGCCACAAAGTCAGATTCCACAGCCGCAAAGTCAGATTCCACAGCCACAAAGTCAGATTCCACAGCCGCAAAGTCAGATTCCACAGCCACAAAGTCAGATTCCACAGCCGCAAAGTCAGATTCCACAGCCGCAAAGTCAGATTCCACAGCAAAGCAGATTCACAAAGTCAGATTCCACAGCCGCAAAGTCAGATTCCACAGCCACAAAGTCAGATTCCACAGCCGCAAAGTCAGATTCCACAGCCGCAAAGTAAAAATGTGCTTAAAATAATAATTTAAGGTTAGGGTTGGGCATGAGGTTTACAGTGTGAATAAATTTAGGGTTAAGTTTAGGATTAAAATGACATTTTAAGAAGATACATTGTAGAAATGGGCGTGGTTTAGTCATAATTCTGACTTTGTGGCGACCAGACTAGTGATAGGGCACCGCGAGTATTCATTGACATTGAACCATCTGCCATTTGATGACAGCTCATTTGAACAATTGGACTACCAGAACCAGACCCATAAAGGTACATCTTTGCGAAAGGTAAGCAGGAGTAGGTAAATTACTCTTGCTTTATCAAATACCTGTGTGGTGACTAACGTTATTTGGTTGTAGCTACAGCTGTTTTAAATGCCAAAATTGCATCTCACTTCAGACAAGCCTTTTTCACTGTGTACCGGAGCCAATAGGCTACTTTCTAACTAGCTAAAACATGTTTGGTTGGATTGTTATGGGATTTTTTTTAATGAATAATGACTAAACGGCACTATAACTGGCAAGAATTCTAACCCCATCTTTCTTGTAGTGTTAAATAATGTGTGTTCATTAGGAAGAGGTTATATGGCATGGACCTAGGAAGAAAGGAATGTATGTGGGGGTAGAAGGAGAACGGAGAGGAGCATTAACCTATGTTGGAACTGACCTGGATGTAAATCTGTGGAGATAAGAGAGGACAGGGAGAGGCCCCTCCAGAGCTCTAGTATCTGGGAGAGCCTGGAACTGTCAGCTGAGTGGTTATAAACTGTGGTGAGACTCATGAGAAAATCCCTATGTTGGTGTGTATGTATGGATGGTTAGGATGGTATCATTTTTTACCTTTAACTAGGCAAGTCAGTTAAGATCATAAAACTTCTTCACTTTCCTTCATTTTGGAGTCTATCAGTTGTCTGCTTTCAACTTTTGTCTTCTCATGCTGAGATGATGATGTTTGTTGTATTTGAACATGGCATTTAATTTATTCTAAATTGTAGAAATGTTTTGATGTCAAACGTGACAAATTCACAACATCTATCTTGTTGTCAACAGACTTTATTTTCTGGCATGGTGTTTTCCTCATGGGGTTTATCAGCCCTCTGACCCCAGTTCTCTGTGTATAGAGCCCCATCTGGTGGACAGCAGCAGTACTGCACCACCAGACTTGAAAGAGGACGGCTTGTGAACATAAATAGGATGTGAAAGAGGTTATTTTGAGCTGGAAGCAACCTGAAAGAACCTGCTCAATCTTCTCTGTCGAAGAAGGGGGGGGCTAAAGGGTGAGTTTTGCCAAATAAGGAATAAGTAGGAGGCAGGACAATGAGCAAGAACACACCCCTTAAAATGTATACAATGCATAACTAAGTAGCCATGTGCTATGTTGTCCTTACACAGTCCTAGGAACTGTTAATTGCAAAATACATTTAGATTAAGTTGTAAATTACTAAATACAATTGTATTAAACTTGAACCCCTGCATGGCTGCTTACAGTATATTGTATAAATAGTTATTATTATTGTTTCCAATAGATCACTAAATTAGTACATTTTAAATTGTGATAGAAATCTGGACACAAATGTAAATAATTAAACTATTCAATAAAGTCTGTATACACAGTCCTAGCTTGAACCCCCACCATGGCTGCATACAGAGTCATTGTGGGGGTTCGATTAATCTGGCCATCCGAGAGTGGCCATGATGTCACGTATCCTTAACACTCAGCATCCAAGCAAAGGAGCCAGCCTCAGGCTGATAGATGGGACTGAAACAAAGGAGCCAGCCTCAGGCTGATAGATGGGACTGAAACAAAGGAGCCAGCCTCAGGCTGATAGATGGGACTGAAACAAAGGAGCCAGCCTCAGGCTGATAGATGGGACTGAAACAAAGGAGCCAGCCTCAGGCTGATAGATGGGACTGAAACAAAAACTCCTGAGATGTTATGAAGGTAACTTGCAGTGTTTCGGCTTAGTTTCATTTCCTACTCTGTGTTATGGAGAGAGAAACACTCTTTACACAGCACTTTGATACGGCTACGACCGGAAGTGACTTGTTCGTAGCAGGTTAGGAGAATTCGGTTAAGGTTAGGAAAAGGATTAGGGAAAATGCTCTCCTAACCTGCTACAGAATATTACTTCCGGTCGTAGCTGAAAAGAGTGTGCCCCATGTTGTAGTTGTTTAACATCTCACCCTCTCCTCTGCGCTGTCCTCTGTCTCCTCCTCTCTGTCCAGGTCGTAGAGAGCGTTATGGACCCGGGCCAGCCGGCCACACAGAGACATCAACAAGTTGACTATCTTATCCAGGTCCCCGATGAACATCCTGTACTTCTCCTTCTCGTTGGGCTTACAGCGCTCCTGGACCAGACTCTCCATGTGGCCCCCTAGGGCCCGGAACCTCCTCTGCTCCTCACCCAGAACCTCTCTCTCCTCTCGGAGTGAGGCAACGCTAAGGGTCAGAGCCTGGAGTAGCTCCACCTAGTGGGTGGGAGGAGAGGAGAAGTTGGCACCGACAATGTATATGTATGTCTATTGTTAGCATAAGACTCCCTGAATGATCTACATCGCCTCTTTACCCAGAGATATGTACATCTCCTGAATGATCTACCTCTCCTCTTTACCCAGAGATATGTACATCTCCTGAATGATCTACCTCTCCTCTTTACCCAGAGATATGTACATCTCCTGAATGATCTACATCGCCTCTTTACCCAGAGATATGTACATCTCCTGAATGATCTACCTCTCCTCTTTACCCAGAGATATGTACATCTCCTGAATGATCTACCTCTCCTCTTTACCCAGAGATATGTACATCTCCTGAATGATCTACCTCTCCTCTTTACCTAGAGATATGTACATCTCCTGAATGATCTACCTCTCCTCTTTACCTAGAGATATGTACATCTCCTGAATGATCTACCTCTCCTCTTTACCTAGAGATATGTACATCTCCTGAATGATCTACCTCTCCTCTTTACCCAGAGATATGTACATCTCCTGAATGATCTACCTCTCCTCTTTACCTAGAGATATGTACATCTCCTGAATGATCTACCTCTCCTCTTTACCCAGAGATATGTACATCTCCTGAATGATCTACCTCTCCTCTTTACCTAGAGATATGTACATCTCCTGAATGATCTACCTCTCCTCTTTACCCAGAGATATGTACATCTCCTGAATGATCTACCTCTCCTCTTTACCTAGAGATATGTACATCTCCTGAATGATCTACCTCTCCTCTTTACCTAGAGATATGTACATCTCCTGAATGATCTACCTCTCCTCTTTACCTAGAGATATGTACATCTCCTGAATGATCTACATCGACCTAGAGATATGTACATCTCCTGAATGATCTACCTCTCCTCTTTACCCAGAGATATGTACATCTCCTGAATGATCTACCTCTCCTCTTTACCCAGAGATATGTACATCTCCTGAATGATCTACCTCTCCTCTTTACCCAGAGATATGTACATCTCCTGAATGATCTACCTCTCCTCTTTACCCAGAGATATGTACATCTCCTGAATGATCTACCTCTCCTCTTTACCCAGAGATATGTACATCTCCTGAATGATCTACCTCTCCTCTTTACCCAGAGATATGTACATCTCCTGAATGATCTACCTCTCCTCTTTACCCGGAGATATGTACATCTCCTGAATGATCTACCTCTCCTCTTTACCTAGAGATATGTACATCTCCTGAATGATCTACCTCTCCTCTTTACCTAGAGATATGTACATCTCCTGAATGATCTACCTCTCCTCTTTACCCAGAGATATGTACATCTCCTGAATGATCTACCTCTCCTCTTTACCTAGAGATATGTACATCTCCTGAATGATCTACCTCTCCTCTTTACCCAGAGATATGTACATCTCCTGAATGATCTACCTCTCCTCTTTACCCAGAGATATGTACATCTCCTGAATGATCTACATCGTCTTTACCTATATGTACATCTCCTGAATGATCTACCTCTCCTCTTTACCCAGAGATATGTACATCTCCTGAATGATCTACCTCTCCTCTTTACCTAGAGATATGTACATCTCCTGAATGATCTACCTCTCCTCTTTACCCAGAGATATGTACATCTCCTGAATGATCTACCTCTCCTCTTTACCTAGAGATATGTACATCTCCTGAATGATCTACCTCTCCTCTTTACCCAGAGATATGTACATCTCCTGAATGATCTACCTCTCCTCTTTACCCAGAGATATGTACATCTCCTGAATGATCTACCTCTCCTCTTTACCTAGAGATATGTACATCTCCTGAATGATCTACCTCTCCTCTTTACCTAGAGATATGTACATCTCCTGAATGATCTACCTCTCCTCTTTACCCAGAGATATGTACATCTCCTGAATGATCTACCTCTCCTCTTTACCCAGAGATATGTACATCTCCTGAATGATCTACCTCTCCTCTTTACCTAGAGATATGTACATCTCCTGAATGATCTACCTCTCCTCTTTACCCAGAGATATGTACATCTCCTGAATGATCTAATCATGAGCACCATAGGTTAGATGGGCATTTTTTTGTCTTCAATTTTCCTTTTAATTGAGATGGATGTTATATCAGTCCGTTAATTTAAAGATGAATGTAAGTTATTCAAGTTCAGACCTTTTTCTGATTGAGGTCTGCCTCTTCCTCATCCAGATCTATTCCTCTTCCCGGCTCTGTTTTCTGCAGCAGACTAGGTCCTGTAGAACAGACGCCATCTTGACTTCTACAAGGAAAGAGACAACAATGTGAGTAATAGTTAACATTACTACCACTGGAATACACTGAGACATTAGACCCTGAAACTCCCGACTGAAACTGACATATACTGCAGAATAAAGCAGGAAATGGTAAGAAGTAAGTAACAAGCAGTACACTTACAAGCAGTAGACAATAAGCAACAAGCAGTACACTTACAAGCAGTAGACAATAAGCAACAAGCAGTACACTTACAAGCAGTAGACAATAAGCAACAAGCAGTACACTTACAAGCAGTAGACAATAAGCAACAAGCAGTACACTTACAAGCAGTACGCAACAAGCAGTAGACAATAAGCAACAAGCAGTACACTTACAAGCAGTAGACAATAAGTAACAAGCAGTACACTTACAAGCAGTAGACAATAAGCAACAAGCAGTACACTTACAAGCAGTAGACAATAAGCAACAAGCAGTACACTTACAAGCAGTAGACAATAAGCAACAAGCAGTACGCAACAAGCAGTACGCAACAAGCAGTAGACAATAAGCAACAAGCAGTACACTTACAAGCAGTAGACAATAAGCAACAAGCAGTACACTTACAAGCAGTAGACAATAAGCAACAAGCAGTACGCAACAAGCAGTACGCCATAAGCAGTACGCAAAAAGCAGTACGCAACAGGCAGTACGCAACAAGCAGTACGCCACAAGCAGTACGCCACAAGCAGTACGCAACAGGCAGTACGCAACAAGCAGTACGCAACAAGCAGTACGCAACAAGCAGTAGACAATAAGCAACAAGCAGTACGCAACAAGCAGTACGCAACAAGCAGTACGCAACAGGCAGTAGACAATAAGCAACAGGCAGTACGCAACAGGCAGTACGCAACAGGCAGTACGCAACAGGCA
The DNA here is from genome assembly GCF_018296145.1 of Oncorhynchus tshawytscha. Lineage (NCBI taxonomy): Eukaryota > Metazoa > Chordata > Actinopteri > Salmoniformes > Salmonidae > Oncorhynchus > Oncorhynchus tshawytscha. The sequence continues at coordinate 45,108,508 of NC_056448.1, read as the reverse complement.
GTACGCAACAAGCAGTACGCCACAAGCAGTACGCAACAGGCAGTACGCAACAAGCAGTACGCAACAAGCAGTACGCAACAAGCAGTACGCAACAGGCAGTAGACAATAAGCAACAAGCAGTACGCAACAAGCAGTACGCAACAAGCAGTACGCAACAGGCAGTAGACAATAAGCAACAGGCAGTACGCAACAGGCAGTACGCAACAGGCAGTACGCAACAGGCAGTACGCAACAAGCAGTACGCAACAAGCAGTACGCAACAAGCAGTACGCAACAGGCAGTACGCAACAGGCAGTACGCAACAAGCAGTACGCAACAGGCAGTACGCAACAGGCAGTACGCAACAGGCAGTACGCAACAGGCAGTACGCAACAGGCAGTACGCAACAAGCAGTACGCAACAGGCAGTACGCAACAAGCAGTACGCAACAAGCAGTACGCAACAGGCAGTACGCAACAGGCAGGGCAGTACGCAACAGGCAGTACGCAACAAGCAGTACGCAACAAGCAGTACGCAACAGGCAGTACGCAACAGGCAGTACGCAACAGGCAGTACGCAACAAGCAGTACGCAACAAGCAGTACGCAATAAACTGTACGCAATAAACATTTTGCAATAAACTGTACGCAATAAACAGTACGCAATAAACAACATGCAGTACGCAATAAACAACATGCAGTACGCAATAAACAACATGCAGTACGCAATAAACAACATGCAGTACGCAATAAACAACTTGCAGTACGCAATAAACAACATGCAGTACGCAATAAACACCATGCAGTACGCAATAAACAACATGCAGTACGCAATAAACAACATGCAGTACGCAATAAACAACATGCAGTACGCAATAAACAACATGCAGTACGCAATAAACAACATGCAGTACGCAATAAACAACATGCAGTACGCAATAAACGACATGCAGTACGCAATAAACAACATGCAGTACGCAATAAACGACATGCTGTACGCAATAAACAACATGCAGTACGCAATAAACATGCAGTACGCAATAAACAAACAGTACGCAATAAACAATATGCAGTACGCAATAAACAAACAGTACGCAATAAACAATATGCAGTACACAATAAACAAACAGTACGTAATAAACAATATGCAGTACGCAATAAACAAACAGTACGCAATAAACAATATGCAGTACGCAATAAAGAAACAGTACGCAATAAACAATATGCAGTACGCAACAAAGAAACAGTACGCAATAAACAATATGCAGTACGCAATAAACAATATGTAGTACGCAACAAGCAGTAAGTGACAAGCAGTATGCAGTACGCAACAAGCAGTACGCGACAAGCAGTACGCAACAAGCAGTATGCAACAAGCAGTAAGCGACAAGCAGTAAGCAACAAGCAGTACGCAACAAGCAGTATGCAGTACGCAACAAGCAGTACGCAACATGCAGTAAGCAACATGCAGTAAGCAACAAGCAGTACGCAACAAGCAGTAAGCGACAAGCAGTATGCAGTACGCAACATGCAATACGCAACAAGCAGTACGCAACAAGCAGTAAGCGACAAGCAGTATGCAGTACGCAACAAGCAGTACGCAACAAGCAGTACGCAACAAACAGTAAGCGACAAGCAGTATGCAATAAGCAGTACGCAACATGCAGTACGCAACATGCAGTAAGTGACAAGCAGTACGCAACATGCAGTACGCAACAAACAGTAAGCGACAAGCAGTACGCAGTAAGCAACAAGCAGTACGCAACATGCAGTAAGCAACATGCAGTACGCAGTAAGCAACAAGCAGTACGCAACATGCAATACGCAACATGCAATACGCAACATGTAGTAAGCAACATGTAGTAAGCAACATGCAGTACGCAACATGCAGTACGCAGTAAGCAACAAGCAGTACGCAACATGCAGTAAGCAACAAGCAGTACGCAACATGCAATACGCAACATGCAGTACGCAGTAAGCAACAAGCAGTACGTAACATGCAGTAAGCAACATGCAGTACGCAACATGCAGTAAGCAACAAGCAGTACGCAACATGCAATAAGTGACAAGCAGTACGCAACATGCAGTACGCAACAAACAGTAAGCGACAAGCAGTACGCAGTAAGCAACAAGCAGTACGCAACATGCAATACGCAACATGCAATATGCAACATGTAGTAAGCAACATGTAGTAAGCAACATGCAGTACGCAGTACGCAACATGCAGTAAGCAACATGCAGTAAGCATCATGCAGTACGCAGTAAGCAACAAGCAGTATGCAACATGTAGTAAGCATCATGCAGTACGCAGTAAGCAACAAGCAGTATGCAACATGTAGTAAGCAACATGCAGTACGCAGTAAGCAACATGCAGTACGCAGTAAGCAACAAGCAGGACGCAGTAATCAATCAGCAACAAGCAGCACACAACATGCAATACGCAGCAATCAGAACACCACAAGCAGCATGCACTACTCAACAACCAGGAAGCACTAGTCTGTTGAATAGTGTGTGAGATGCCAAAACTATTATTGTGGTATTCGAGGTGTGTGTGTTATTCGGTTGAAACACACTCAAGCGCGTACATGTACGCACGCACGCAGACACACACACACACACACACACACACACACGCACGCACGCACGCAGACACACACACACACACGCACGCACGCACGCACGCACGCAGACACACACACACACACACACACACACACACACACACACACCTGCTATAAGGAATAAGCTCTGACTGGCCTATTTTACAGGACAGGCAGAATAGAATGTTGAGAAAGAACAACATTCCAGCGTAGAACCGGGTCACACTTAATCAACCTGATTCTCCTCAGAGAATAGAACGGTTGGAACTATAGAACGGTTGGAACTGTAGAACGGTTGGAACTGTAGAACGGTTGGAACTGTAGAACGGTTGGAACTGTAGAACGGTTGGAACTGTAGAACGGTTGGAACTGTAGAACGGTTGGAACTGTAGAACGGTTGGAACTATAGAACGGTTGGAACTATAGAACGGTTGGAACTATAGAATGGTTGGAACTGTAGAACTGTTGGAACTGTAGAACGGTTGGAACTGTAGAACGGTTGGAACTATAGAACGGTTGGAACTATAGAACGGTTGGAACTGTGACACACCACGGATTCTAAAATAACTGTCCCCTGAACCTACTTGGATATAATACATGTAATATTGAAACACGTTTTTGATACAAGTTCACAACATGTCTTCCTCATTATCCTAAAACCCAACTGAGAAAGTCAAGATGATCATTGTGCATATGTTCCTTTGTAAACAATAATTGCCTTTCTGGACAAATAATAGTAGTATTGTATTTGATACATTATAGTATAGGATCTGAGAGTTCTTTTCAACAGGAAAAGGAAAGACATTTTGTTCTTTGACCTTCAATATTAAACCATGTCAGTAGAGGGCAGTGCTGCCACTGTTTAACCAATCCAGACTCACTGTATTTCTTTTACACTGATAACAAGTTCAAACACGTGCCATTAATACAGGTAACGAGTGGAGGACAGAGGAGCCTCTTAAAGAAGAAGTTACAGGTCTGTGAGAGCCAGAAATCTTGCTTGTTTGTAGGTGACCAAATACTTATTTTCCACCATAATTTGTAAATAAATTCATTAAAAATCCTACAATGTGATTTTCTGGATTTTTTTTCTCATTTTGTCTGTCATAGTTGAAGTGTACCTATGATGAAAATTACAGGCCTCTCATCTTTTTAAGTGGGAGAACTTGCACAATTGGTGGCTGACTAAATACTTTTTTGCCCCACTGTATGTCAGTAGAGGGCAGTTTAACCAACTAATCAGTAGTTGGCAGTTTAACCAACTAATCAGTAGATGGCAGTTTAACCAACTAATCAGTAGTTGGCAGTTTAACCAACTAATCAGTAGATGGCAGTTTAACCAACTAATCAGTAGATGGCAGTTTAACCAACTAATCAGTAGATGGCAGTTTAACCAACTAATCAGTAGATGGCAGTTTAACCAACTAATCAGTAGATGGCAGTTTAACCAACTAATCAGTAGATGGCAGTTTAACCAACTAATCAGTAGATGGCAGTTTAACCAAGCCAGACTCACTACATGTTACAGATGTCAGTGTCGGTCAGTGGTGTTCAGCTTCCACAGACCCAGTCTATGTGACATGATCTGAAACATGGTCTGACTCCAACATGGGGAGAGAGTTCACTACAGACAGGATATCAGCAGCGCTCAGCAGTTCTCAGGCGTCACAGTTAACTGTCTGTTGGAACTCCCCTCTCTACAAACAATATATTCATGATAAAAACCAAACAGGTTCACTTTAAAAGAGGCATAGCAATTTCACCTTGAAAAATCATGTGAGATATGATATCCTTTCCCTTGTTCATGACCAGAGTATTGTGGGGGGTGATAGCCCCTATAATATATAGGCATTGATTTTGAAGCTCAATGTTAAATTAAAATCTCTGACACCAATCTCGATGAAAATGTGCAAATCAACTTGGAGGTACACAACACACTTCCCGCCTCTTGTCATGAGCCGTCTGTCCGTTACTGAGAAACAAAGCTGACATATAATTTGTCTTCATAATGTTTTACACTTGTCTAATGACTTAGTGTTTCTCAGCACTATTTGTATCAGGAGTTACTAAAATTGTTCTTGACAATCCACAGGGTTATGCATGTTTTTTAAAATGTTTAATCCCAGTGCTACCACACCTGATTCTACTACTCTGGTTGTTCATCAAGGCCTCAGCTGTTCATCAAGGCCTCCGCTGTTCATCAAGGCCTCCGCTGTTCATCGAGACCTTAGGTGTTCATCAATGCCTCAGCTGTTCATCAAGGCCTCAGCTGTTTATCAAGACCTCAGCTGTTCATCAAGACCTCAGCTGTTTATCAAGGACTCAGCTGTTTATCAAGACTCAGCTGTTCATCAAGACTCAGCTGTTCATCAAGACCTTAGCTGTTCATCAAGACCTCAGCTGTTCATCAAGACCTCAGCTGTTCATCAAGACCTCAGCTGTTCATCAAGGCCTCAGCTGTTCATCAAGGACTCAGCTGTTCATCAAGGACCTCAGCTGTTCATCAAGACTCAGCTATTCATCAAGACCTCCGCTGTTCATCAAGACCTCCGCTGTTCATCAAGACCTCCGCTGTTCATCAAGACCTCCGCTGTTCATCAAGACCTCCGCTGTTCATCAAGACCTCCGCTGTTCATCAAGACCTCCGCTGTTCATCAAGACCTCCGCTGTTCATCAAGACCTCAGCTGTTCAAGACCATGTATAGTAGAATCAGGTGATGTAGAACTGGGCTTGAACAACAACAAAAAAGCCTGTATAAACCTGTAGCTTGTCAAGAGCAGTTGTGGCCATCTCTGAATTGTATTTATAAAGTTGAGTATATCTGACGAATGTACATTTGGTCGTAAATGTTATATTTAGTGATAACTCACCTTTTGTTTACAGGTAATGTAGTACTAGGCCTTTCTTCAGTAAACTTTAAAGGAGGGTACATATTGATTATTTGTGTATGTTCCAGGAGCTCGATTGTCTTAATAAGAGAGATCTTGGGGAAAAGTTTCCAGTTTACTCCACATTGGCTTAAAATGGGTTTCTGTGTTTTCTTTTCCCTCAGGAAAATCAGCTGTTAATATTAAAAAATTACTAACAACTACATGATTTCTGTTGCTATTTCACACTATTGTTTATTTATTTATTTATTTCTTGTATTTCTGTATTATAATGTTGTGTAATAATGTTCCATAATCCCCTTCCGGTGTTAAAAAACATGGAAATTAAAAACTAAAAAACTCAGTTTTAAGTGAGAATATGCATTTGGTCTGAAGCCGATTTTAAAAAAGGAAATTCACATGAGCACCACAATGTCTATTCCACCCATGTCCTACCAAGGTTTTACAGAACACAGCTCTACTAAGGTTTTACAGAACACAGCTCTACTAAGGTTTTACAGAACACAGCTCTACTAAGGTTTTACAGAACACAGCTCTACCAAGGTTTTACAGAACACAGCTCTACTTTTTACAGAACACAGCTCTACCAAGGTTTTACAGAACACAGCTCTACCAAGGTTTTACAGACAGAACACAGCTCTACTAAGGTTTTACAGAACACAGCTCTACCAGGTTTTAAGAACACAGCTCTACCAAGGTTTTACAGAACACAGCTCTACTAAGGTTTTACAGAACACAGCTCTACTAAGGTTTTACAGAACACAGCTCTACTAAGGTTTTACAGAACACAGCTCTACTAAGGTTTTACAGAACACAGCTCTACTAAGGTTTTACAGAACACAGCTCTACCAAGGTTTTCCAGCACACAGCTTTGACCTACTACAGTAGCAATGTTGGTATTGTACTTCAGACTAGACTGAACAAAAATATAAACACAACATGTAAAGTGTTGAGCTGAAATAATAGATCCCAGAAATGTTCCATACACACAAAAAGCTTATTTCTCTCAAATTTGGTGCACAAATTTGTTTACATACCTGTTAGTGAGCATTTCTCCTTTGCCAAGATAATCCATCCACCTGACAGTTGTGGCATATCAAGAAGCTCATTAAACAGCATCATTACACAGGTGCAACTTGCGCTGAGGACAATAAAAGGCCACTCCAAAATGTGCAGTTTTGTCACACAACACAATGCCACAGATTATCTCAAGTTTTAAGGGAGTGTTCAACTGGCATGCTGACTTCAGCAATGTCCACCAGAGCTGTTGCCAGATAATTGAATGTTAATTTCTCTACCTTAAGCCGCCTCCAGCATCGCTTTAAAGAATTTTGAAGTATGTCCAATCGGCCTCACACCCACAGACCACATGTAACCACGCCAGCCCATGACCTCCACATCCGGCGTCTTCATCTGCGGGACCGTTTGAGACCAGCCACCCCGGACAGCTGATGAAACTGTGGGTTTGCACAACTGAAGAATTTCTGCACAAACTGACAGAAACCGACTCAGGGAAGCTCCTCTACGTGCTTGTTGTCCTCACCACGGTCTTGACCTGACTGCAGTTCGGCGTCATAACCGACTTCAATGGGAAAATACTCACCTTCGATGGTCACTGGCACGCTGGAGAAGTGTGCTCTTCACGGATGAATCCCGGTTTCAACTGTACCGGGCAGATGGCAGACAGCGTGTATGGTGTCTTGTGGGCAAGTGGTTGGCTGATGTCAACGTTGCAAACAGAGTGCTCCATGGTGGCGGTGGGATTATGGGATGGGCAGGCATAAGCTACAGACAACGAACACAATTGCATTTTATCGATGGCAATTTCAATGCTCAGAGATACCGGGACGAGATGCTGAGGCCCATTGTCGTGCCATTCATCTGCCGACATCACCTCATGTTTCAGCATGATAATGAACGGCCCCATGTCTCAAGGATCTGGACACAATCCCTGGAAGCTGAAAATGTCCAACTTCTTCCATGGCCTGCATAATCACCAGATATGTCACCCCACTGAGCATGTTTGGGATGCCCTGGATTGACGTGTATGACAGCTTGTTCAAGTTCCCGCCAATATCCAGCAACTTCACACAGCCATTGAAGAGTGGGACAACATTCCACAATTTTTTTAATATTTTGTGAATAATCCAATACTTTTTCTTGTATGTGGTATAAATCACATTATTGTGGAAGCACCTCCTCTATGAGCATGAATGAGACTGTTTGAGATGGTTTGAATCCTGAGCAAACAGCCAACACATAGTTTGAAGTATAATAGACCAACATAACTACTGTAGTAGGTCAAAGCTGTGTGCTGGAAAACCTTAGTGGTGCTCATGTGAATTTCCTTTATTTTTTCAGACCAATGCCTATACTCACTTAAAACTTCGTTTTTTAGTTTTGAATAGTATAATCATTAAGCCTCACATCACGTAACAACACAAAGCAAAGTTCCTAAAGGAAGCTTGCTTACTTAGCTGCTCTTACTGTATGTAATCTAATTCCACAATTTCCACTAATCATCTATTCTGAAACCTAAGAGTTATTTTGTGACGTCAAGCAATAAACTGAGCCATAATGTAACAGACTCAACAAAGGCCCTCTGTTATAGCATACCTGTTGTTAATGAACCCTGATCATATAGTCTTCTAGCCTATCATTAAGTTACATAACAGGAATAAAACACACACACCAAGCGCACACACCAAGCGCGCGCACACACACACACACACACACCCTTAGTCCCTCTTGATAACCAGACCTCACGCCACCTCTCTCCTCCTCCCCTCCCGTCCCCCTCTGCCCTTGTCTCCTCCCCCTCTCACCTGTCCTCCAGCCAGGTGCTGCTCCTACGGCGTTGCCACGGCAACCTCCCTCCCCCAGCGGGGAAGATCTCTTCCATCAGGTCCATGGTGCTGGTCCGTCCGCCCCCGGGCCAGGTGTCCAGCATCGGGCTCAGGGTCTTATCCCCCCGGGACACCAGCTGTCTGACCAGGGCTTCCACCTTCAGCTCCCCAGCAGACCTCTCCCTCCTGGCCAGGAGATGGTACTCTAACCCCAGGCTTTCCTTACCGCTAGGCCCCTGCTGGGGATCTGGGATACTGCTGCTGGGGTCGATGGGGGTCTGGTGGGTCGGAGTCTCAGGCTGGGGGATAGAGAGGGGGACTGTCTGAGGGGAAGGGGAGGAGATGGATGGTCTTCTCTCTGGACACACAGCCTCCAGGAACTCACAGCTGCATGGATAGAAACAGACGGTACACATGGCAGTAATGATGAGGGGTCCATTTTCTAAAAGATTGAACATTTCAACATTGTTGCATTACATCAGGTGTTATGTTGATCTTGTCAGTGTCTCTTTGTCTATGCACATTAGAATAGTGGAACAAAAACCTTTGTTATATTGTGCAGTAGTAATGTGTAGAGATGACAGCATGTTGTACCTGTTGAAGTGCTGTAGCTCAGGACGATGCTCCTCTTTGTCTGGGGGTGAAGAGGAGGAGGGGAGGAGGAGGAGGGGAGGAGGAGGTGGGAAGTCCTCTGTGATGTCCGTCTCCCTGATGGGGAGCGGGGGAGGAGGAGGGGAGGGAGGGGCCAGCTCCTGGAGGAACACCTCGTCATAGTCCTGTAAGGAGACTATTGGAGGGACTACCTGTGTGGGCGGGGCTATGTGTAAGGGCGGGGTCTCCTGCAGGTTGGACTCTGAGATGCGGAGGGAGAGCAGGGGGTGTGGTCTGGGAGAGGTTTTAGGAGGAGGTGGGGTTAGAGAGGTCTCAGGTATGTCCAGGGGTAGGATGTTCTTTGGTATGGAACTCTCTATGGGAAAGTCTTTCAGGGTCTCCTCTGAGGTGCTGGTGTCTGATGAGCCCAGTCTGGTCCTGGTCTGCAGATCTTGGTTCTGGCCCTGATGTGCTGTGGTGCTCCGCCTGGTCTCTGGGGACACGGCTCTGGGAGCGTCAACCTGCAACAGGCAGGGGAAGGCGATGGCATCCAGGTTTCCCTGGCTCTCGCTGACCTGAATTAATTTATGAATACTTCATTGTCCCTAAAGGGAAATATGTCTGGTAACAACACAGGCCTTCCTGACATCTAGAATACATCACAAGCCAAGCTCTTATCTTGCCCAGGGTATTACTATCAAAGAGAATGTGTTCTCAATTACTTACCTGGTTAAATAAAGGCAACACAAAAACGTAGATACAAAATGCATCACGGGACATGCAACCGGACAGACAGCTAGACAGACAGCCAGACAGACAGCCAGACAGACAGCCAGACAGACAGACGGCCAGACAGACATTCAGCCGGCCAGACGGCCAGACAGACATTCAGCCGGACAGATGGCCAGACAGACATTCAGCCGGACAGACATTCAGCCGGACAGACAGCCAGACAGACATTCAGCCGGACAGACGGCCAGACAGACATTCAG
>NC_056448.1:45046113-45093613 GCF_018296145.1 Oncorhynchus tshawytscha | reverse complement strand
GGGTACCAAGGATAGTGGAGCACCCCCACGAAAAACATTTTTTTTAAATATATGAATCCCAAAAAATCAAATAAACATTTTCACAAAAAGAACTGAGCTTTTACTAGTCCTGTATTACAGTAGTACTAACCCTAACCCTTTACTAGTCCTGTATTACAGTAGTACTAACCCTAACCCTTTACTAGTCCTGTATTAGAGTAGTACTAACCCTAACCCTTTACTAGTCCTGTATTAGTACTAACCCTAACCCTTTACTAGTCCTGTACCTAACAGTAGTACTAACTAAGTCCTGTATTACAGTAGTACTAACCCTTTACTAGTCCTGTATTAGAGTAGTACTAACCCTAACCCTTTACTAGTCCTGTATTAGAGTAGTACCCCTTTACTAGTCCTGTATTAGAGTAGTACTAACCCTTTACTAGTCCTGTATTACAGTAGTACCAACCCTAACCCTTTACTAGTCCTGTATTAGAGTAGTACTAACCCTTTACTAGTCCTGTATTAGAGTAGTACTAACCCTTTACTAGTCCTGTATTACAGTAGTACTAACCCTTTACTAGTCCTGTATTACAGTAGTACTAACCCTTTACTAGTCCTGTATTAGAGTAGTACTAACCCTTCACTAGTCCTGTATTAGAGCTGTACTAACACTAACCCTTTACTAGTCCTGTATTAGAGTAGTACAAACCCTTTACTAGTCCTGTATTAGAGTAGTACTAACCCTTTACTAGTCCTGTATTAGAGTAGTACTAACCCTTTACTAGTCCTGTATTAGAGTAGTACTAACCCTAACCCTTTACTAGTCCTGTATTAGAGTAGTACTAACCCTTAACTAGTCCTGTATTAGAGTAGTACTAACCCTTAACTAGTCCTGTATTAGAGTAGTACTAACCCTTTACTAGTCCTGTATTACAGTAGTACTAACCCTTTACTAGTCCTGTATTAGAGTAGTACTAACCCTTTACTAGTCCTGTATTAGAGTAGTACTAACCCTTTACTAGTCCTGTATTAGAGCTGTACTAACCCTAACCCTTTACTACTCCTGTATTACAGTAGTACTAACCCTTTACTAGTCCTGTATTAGCGCTGTACTAACCCTAACCCTTTACTAGTCCTGTATTAGCGTAGTACTAACCCTTTACTAGTCCTGTATTACAGTAGTACTAACCCTTTACTAGTCCTGTATTACAGTAGTACTAATCCTAACCCTTTACTAGTCCTGTATTACAGTAGTACTAATCCTAACCCTTTACTAGTCCTGTATTAGAGTAGTACTAACCCTTTACTAGTCCTGTATTAGAGTAGTACTAACCCTAACCCTTTACTAGTCCTGTATTAGAGTAGTACTAACCCTTTACTAGTCCTGTATTAGAGTAGTACTAACCCTAACCCTTAACTAGTCCTGTATTAGAGTAGTACTAACCCTAACCCTTTACTAGTCCTGTATTATAGTAGTACTAACCCTTAACTAGTCCTGTATTACAGTAGTACTAACCCTAACCCTTAACTAGTCCTGTATTAGAGTAGTACTAACCCTAACCCTTTACTAGTCCTGTATTAGAGTAGTACTAACCCTAACCCTTTACTAGTCCTGTATTAGAGTAGTACTAACCCTAACCCTTTACTAGTCCTGTATTAGAGTAGTACTAACCCTTAACTAGTCCTGTATTACAGTAGTACTAACCCTAACTCTTAACTAGTCCTGTATTAGAGCTGTACTAACCCTAACCCTTTACTAGTCCTGTATTAGAGTAGTACTAACCCTTAACTAGTCCTGTATTACAGTAGTACTAATCCTAACCCTTTACTAGTCCTGTATTAGAGCTGTACTAACCCTTTACTAGTCCTGTATTAGAGTAGTACTAACCCTAACCCTTTACTAGTCCTGTATTAGAGTAGTACTAACCCTAACCCTTTACTAGTCCTGTATTAGAGTAGTACTAACCCTAACCCTTTACTAGTCCTGTATTAGAGTAGTACTAACCCTTAACTAGTCCTGTATTACAGTAGTACTAATCCTAACCCTTTACTAGTCCTGTATTAGAGCTGTACTAACCCTTTACTAGTCCTGTATTAGAGTAGTACTAACCCTAACCCTTTACTAGTCCTGTATTATAGTAGTACTAACCCTTAACTAGTCCTGTATTACAGTAGTACTAACCCTAACCCTTTACTAGTCCTGTATTACAGTAGTACTAACCCTTTACTAGTCCTGTATTACAGTAGTACTAACCCTAACCCTTTACTAGTCCTGTATTATAGTAGTACTAACCCTTTACTAGTCCTGTATTATAGTAGTACTAACCCTTTACTAGTCCTGTATTAGAGTAGTACTAACCCTAACCCTTTACTAGTCCTGTATTACAGTAGTACTAACCCTAACCCTTTACTAGTCCTGTATTACAGTAGTACTAACCCTTTACTAGTCCTGTATTAGCGCTGTACTAACCCTAACCCTTTACTAGTCCTGTATTAGCGTAGTACTAACCCTTTACTAGTCCTGTATTACAGTAGTACTAACCCTTAACTAGTCCTGTATTACAGTAGTACTAACCCTAACCCTTTACTAGTCCTGTATTAGAGTAGTACTAACCCTAACCCTTTACTAGTCCTGTATTAGAGTAGTACTAACCCTTTACTAGTCCTGTATTAGAGCTGTACTAACCCTAACCCTTTACTAGTCCTGTATTAGAGTAGTACTAACCCTTTACTACTCCTGTATTACAGTAGTACTAACCCTTTACTAGTCCTGTATTAGCGCTGTACTAACCCTAACCCTTTACTAGTCCTGTATTAGCGTAGTACTAACCCTTTACTAGTCCTGTATTACAGTAGTACTAACCCTGTACTAGTCCTGTATTAGAGTAGTACTAACCCTAACCCTTTACTAGTCCTGTATTACAGTAGTACTAACCCTGTACTAGTCCTGTATTAGAGTAGTACTAACCCTTTACTAGTCCTGTATTAGAGTAGTACTAACCCTGACCCTTTACTAGTCCTGTATTATAGTAGTACTAACCCTGTACTAGTCCTGTATTACAGTAGTACTAACCCTTTACTAGTCCTGTATTAGAGTAGTACTAACCCCTTACTAGTCCTGTATTAGCGGACCCATAGAGCGTCTGTAGAGCATGCTAAACATTTTAGCGCCTCCACCCACCAACATATTCCCGCGGCTGTGCATATGAGGCTTATTGGAGCAGTCATCGGTGGCTGAAACTTATGGTCGGAGTCACGTTTATCGTTGAAGGAATGAGCGTTACACCGAGGCCTGTACTCTGGAGCGGGATCGATTTGGAGGTGGAGGGTCCGTCATGGTCTGGGGCGGTGTGTCACAGCATCATCGGACTGAGTTTGTTGTCATTGCAGGCAATCTGAACGCTGTGTGTTACAGGGAAGACATCCTCCTCCCTCATGTGGTACCCTTCCTGCAGGCTCATCCTGACATGACCCTCCAGCATGACAATGCCACCAGCCATACTGCTCGTTCTGTGCGTGATTTCCTGCAAGACAGGAATGTCAGTGTTGTGCCATGGCCAGCGAAGAGTCCGGATCTCAATCCCATTGAGCACGTCTGGGACCTGTTGGATTGGAGGGTGAGGGCTAGGGCCATTCCCCCCAGAAATGTCCGGGAACTTGCAGGTGCCTTGGTGGAAGAGTGGAGTAACATCTCACAGCAAGAACTGGCAAATCTGGTGCAGTCCATGAGGAGGAGATGCAGGTGGTGACCACACCAGATACTGACTGTTACTTTTGATTTTGAACCCCCCCTTTGTTCAGGAACACATTATTCCATTTCTGTTAATCAGATGTCTGTGGAACTTGTTCAGTTTATGTCTCAGTTGTTGAATCCTATGTTCATACAAATATTTACACATGTTAAGTTTGCTGAAAATAAACGCAGTTGACAGTGAGAGGACGTTTCTTTTTTTTGCTGAGTTTATATATATATATTTGCAAAAAAATATATGGGGGATAGGAAATGATGCCGACAATTACAATGACAGAAGCTACAATCTGTCTGCAATATCTACCCCCTAAGCACAAAGAGATCTGGGACCAGGCTAGTTAATATACCTGATATATATAAAATATAAAACTAAATAAAACAGCTGTTTTTTATGGAACTGAATTGCGTGGTGCTTCTATTTTAGTCTTGTAGCAGAGTAGCATTTCATTCAAATAAAATCTAAAAGGCAGAGAGTGTACCTGGTTGAGCCTCTCTACAGAGGGCGAGGAGTGGGATCTGAAGTGCTGTGGTGCAGGCCTCTCCTCAGAGTGTTCTAGAAGATCCTCCGCTGAGGCGGACTTCCCAGAGCTGCGGGCTGGAGCCGTTCTTTCAAAAGCCACATCGCCTCGCTGGCTCCGGAAAGCCTCGTAGGCCTTGGCTGGGACTCCCTCCAGAGGCCTGTTGGATCCAAATCCAGTGGGGTATTGGTGGGAGGTGGAGACTGAGGTGGGGGCCTGGGCATGGATGATGTGTGGTGTGGTCACCCTGCCTGGGTGGATACTGTCCTGGAGCTGCAGACCGGGAGGCAGGGTGGAGCAGAGCCTTTCCTCACCAGACAGGCTGCTGTCTGGGCCAAACAGATCCTGGAGAGAGGCTAGGCTGGTGGTGGAGGTGGAAGAGACACTCTGGGTGTCTGTGAAGGGCTGGAGGTAGGCACTGTGGGGCCGGTGACGATGCCGTCTCTCCTCGGACCTGTCCCTGTCTGTCCTCCAGCCTCTCTTCCTCTCCATGTAGTCGGCCAGGGCATCCTGCTGCAGCTGCCAGAGCTCCGGCCGGGAGACGGCTAGACCAGCCCGGGAGCCCTGGAGGGCCTGAGGAGCCTGGGAGCTGGAGCTCAGGCTGCGACTGGTTGCCACCTCAAACATCCTCCTGCGGTCTGCCACGCTGGTCTCTGTGCCTTGGAACAGGATCTGCTGGTGCTGGGCACTCCTCCTCGGGTCAGACTCTAACCCCACCTAGAAGAGAGGCACAGAGTCAGTGCAGCCCCCCCCCTGAATGGAGGGCAGTAAGGTAGCACAGTGATGTTAGTGATGTTACATATACATGAAGTAAACACATAGTGGGTCGATTTCCACAACAACTAAGAGTGTTAAAAGCCTGAGACTAAAACCACACTGTAGCAGTGTAAAGCACATCCGTGCACAGATCATCTGTGATTGCACTCATCTCAATATCGGCGGTGGTGTTTGTTGCAATGCCACCTCGCTGAGTCTACCTTTAAGTACTTTGATCCAAGATGGCCTCATCCTGGATACGTTCACCTACCTCGTGCATGCTCTCTGGCTCAGAGTATGATCTCTTCTTCTGCTCCATGGTGAGCCTCTTACGCCCACCGATTCGGGCCGGGACTGGTGGGCCCAAGGCTGGGACACTGGGGAGCTCTGGGGGGCTGAACCTCTCGGGCTTGGGGGTGACAACGTGCCTCTCTTTGGGGATGTGAGGGGAGGGAGAGGTGGTTGGGGCTGGGACTGGGTCTGGAGTGGTGATCGTGTGCCTCTCTTTGGGGGTGTGAGGGGAGGGAGAGGTGGTTGGGGCTGGGACTGGGTCTGGGGTCGTGATCGTGTGCCTCTCTTTTGGGGGTGTGAGGGGACAGGGGAGTGGCTGGGGCAGTGGTGGTGACAATGGAGGATTTGGGACCGGTCTTGGGGGCCACTGCCTTCTGCTCCAAGGATAAGTGCTTAGCGGGGACAGGAGGGGGTTGTTGTTGACACCAGGAGGGGGTTGTTGTTGACACCAGGAGGGGGTTGTTGTTGACACCAGGGGGGGGGTTGTTGGAGCTCTGGTTAGAGCTGGAGCTGATTCCCAGGTCCCTGCGTCTGAAGGAGGTGGATCGGAGCACCTTGGACTGGGCGTCCTTGACACTGTCCCTGTAGGCCCGGTTAAAAGACGTGTCCTGGATGGTCCCCAGTAGGTCCTGCAGGTCATCCCTCCAATGGAACTCTCTGCCAGAATCACAATCACTTTTATTAGCTACGCACATTAACATGTGCCAGGACGTAGACCTGGGGAAATGATTCTAACTACAATAAAGTGAACAGATATAATTCACATTAGGTACAGTAGAGCAGTTACCTGTCCCTGTCATGGCCGTTCTCCTCCTGGCTCCCCAGTTGGAAGGTGCTCCTGCTCCTCTGTAGGGCCGAGCCAGGGTTAGGGTCCATGGGGTTAAGCTGGTGGTGGGGGTCCCTGGAGGTCTGGGGCTTGGCTTGGTCATAACTTGCTGGCCTCTGCTGCTCTGCGTAATGATGACCCTTGTGGGCCACCGTAGTTTTACCATGATGTGCGCTAGAGGTGGAGCTCAGTGTTCTGCAGGTGCTGCTGGGGCTGCTGCTTCTCTCCAGCATGTTACGCAGGTCATCCATACCAGTACCATAGCTCATGGCCCTCTCATGGTGCTTGGGCTGAGGCTGGGGCTGAGTTGGACGGGAGGAGGAGGGTGCCAGGTTGGTGTGGGTGGCATTGATGCTTTGACTCCTCTGCTTCCTCTGCTCGTGGCGCTCAAACCGGTTTACCTTCTCCAGGACAGACGGGTTCCTCTGGTGGCTGCTCCGACTCCTAGTGGAGCTCTCTGGACTGGCACAATGCTGAACCTCCGCTAGGGCATTCTCTAGTCGGGTCAGGGGGTGCTCTGGTCCCCTCTGGTTCTTCTGGTGGTGGGATGGACTGGGGTCGCTGTAGTGCCGGATGGGGGACCTGGACCTCTGGTTGTTGACCCGATGATCAGGCCCTTTGGCTGGGGTACTGCTAGTCCTGATCCGCTGAGGAACATGGACCTTGGATATCTTAGTGGGCATGGTAGTGGGAGGCTGAGGGTCTGGATGGCTGTGTTCAGTGTGTCTGACCTGATGCTTCTCAGTGTAACTCTCTGAGCCCTGGGAATACCTGGGTAGCCTCTCTCTCCGCGGCTGGACTGGAGTGTATGGGTCCCTCCTCTCCTGGCCTATGGACTGGGCTGAGGAGGGTCTGTACACCTGACCCTGTCCATGACCCTGCTGGCTCTGCCTTCGGGAGACGGTTTGTCCCTCCCCTTTCAAATGAGACCCGGAG
Source organism: Oncorhynchus tshawytscha (assembly GCF_018296145.1). Taxonomy (NCBI): domain Eukaryota; kingdom Metazoa; phylum Chordata; class Actinopteri; order Salmoniformes; family Salmonidae; genus Oncorhynchus; species Oncorhynchus tshawytscha. Next base: position 45,086,556 of record NC_056448.1, on the reverse strand, counting down.
AGACCCAGTTTGGTTTGGGTCTCCTCATGTCCTCTGTCACCCCCTCTGTTAACAGGCTGGGCTGGCTGTTTGGTTGGAGGCGGAGCTAAGTCATGATGCTGAGGCTGGTTGGAACAGGTGACATAAGAGTTGAAAGTGTTGCTTTGGTATCCGTTCTCTACATATACCTCGATCCCTGTATCCACACTGACCCCCACCCCTAACCCCTGGAGCTCTCTCTGTCTGCTCAGACTGCTCTCCCTGGCCAGGCCTGGGTACACACTGCTGGGGCTGGGGCTGCTGGTGGGCATCTGTGCATAGTGGGTCTCCGAAGGGGGCACGGGGTAGATGCCCTGGGGCGACATGAGGCGGCCAGATGTATTCTGGGGCTGAGGGGGATGGGGGACTTGACCCACGCCCTGTTTGGGCTTGATGGTGGGGCTAGAAGAAGAAGAAGGAGAAGAAGAAGAACCTTTACAACAAGGAGAAACTGGAACAAAGACAACGTACAGCAACAACAGAACAGGAGAAACTGGAACTAAGACAACGAACAGCAACAACAGAACAGGAGAAACTGGAACAAAGACAACGAACAGCAACAACAGAACAGGAGAAACTGGAACAAAGACAACGAACAGCAACAACAGAACAGGAGAAACTGGAACAAAGACAACGAACAGCAACAACAGAACAGGAGAAACTGGAACAAAGAGAACGAACAGCAACAACAGAACAGGAGAAACTGGAACAAAGACAACGAACAGCAACAACAGAACAGGAGAAACTGGAACAAAGACAACGAACAGCAACAACAGAACAGGAGAAACTGGAACAAAGACAACGAACAGCAACAACAGAACAGGAGAAACTGGAACAAAGACAACGAACAGCAACAACAGAACAGGAGAAGCTGGAACAAAGACAACGTACAGCAACAACAGAACAGGAGAAACTGGAACAAAGACAACGAACAGCAACAACAGAACAGGAGAAACTGGAACAAAGACAACGAACAGCAACAACAGAACAGGAGAAACTGGAACAAAGACAACGTACAGCAACAACAGAACAGGAGAAACTGGAACAAAGACAACGAACAGCAACAACAGAACAGGTAACTGCCAAAATAATGGAAACACTTCAGTAAATGAGGGATACAAAGTACAGTGCAATTCGGAAAAGTATTCAGAACCCCTTGACTTATTCCACATTTTGTTACGTTACAGCTTTATTCTAAAATTGATTCAATTATTTCCCCCTCATCAATCTACACACAATACCCCATAACGACCAAGCGAAAACAGGTTTTAAAAATGTTGGCAAATCTATTAAAAAAAATGGAAAACAGCAAATACTTATTTACACAAGAATTCAGACGGTTTGCTATGAGACTGGAAATTGAGCTCAGTTGCATGCTTGTTTCCAATGATCATCCTTGAGATGTTTCTACAACTTGATTGGAGTCCATCTGTGGTAAATTCAATTGATTGGACATGATTTGGAAAGGCTCACACCTGTCTATATAATGTCCCACAGTTGACAGTTCCTATCAGTGATATCTACATGTAGACAGAGCACTAACGTCAGGTAAAAAAAACACAGCTCCTGACTCACGCAGAAGCCAATGGATACAATAGAATAAATACCTGCTCTCAGGACTCTTCTCTATGACGGTGTGGAGCTGGCCCTCGGCCCCGTAGGAGCCCTTCCCCGAGCCGGAGGCCACGGAGCCAGAGGAGTGGTACCAGGAGGAGGTGGACCCCTTGTGGAGAGCCCTGAGGGAGCGAGTCTGCTCCAGGCTGGACCAGGAATTGGGCCTCTCGTGGTGCCTGATCGCCGCGTAGCTGTCACTCCGCATGGGAGGAGCTGGCGCCCCCTTCAGGCTTTCATAGGGACTGCGGCTGGCGGATTGAGACTGACCCCAGATTGGCCCAACGCTGTGTCGTTTGGGGTTATTACCGTCGTTGCTTCCGCCACTGCTGTTACTACAGCTACTACTGCCGCGGTGACAGGAGGCCTTGCCCCCACTATGAGAACCCGCCCTGCCGGCCTCGTGGTTGCGTAGCAACGCAGCGGAGCTGACCTCGTGCTCTTGGGCACCTCCCTGCTGGGGGTCGTAGACCGTACGGATGTATCGGATGTCAGCATGCTGCATGCCCTCCGCCACGGCCCCTCCCCCTCCTCCGCTAACCCCACCCCTCTGTGGAACCGTCTCCATGGAGTATGACCTTTCCTTACTAAAGGTCGGAGTGGCCGCTAGGTACTCTGGGATACTAGAGCTGGTAGAGAAGGAGGAGTAGGCTGAGTCCCTTTTGCTGTGAAGGTGGTCCATGCTGTTGGAGGACTTGGAGGCAGACAGCTGGTGGCAGGAAGAGCTGTAGAGAGGAGAGGAGAGGAGAGGAGAGGAGAGGGAGGGGAGAGGAGAGGAGAGGAGAGGAGAGGAGAGGAGGGGAGGGGAGAGGAGAGGAGAGGAGAGGAGAGGAGAGGAGAGGAGAGGAGAGGGAGAGGAGAGGAGAGGAGAGAGGGAGAGGAGAGGAGAGGAGAGGAGAGGAGAGGAGAGGGAGAGGAGAGGAGGGAGGGGAGAGGAGAGGAGGGGAGAGGAGGAGAGGGAGAGGAGAGGAGAGGGGAGGGGAGGGGAGGGGAGGGGAGAGGAGAGGAGGGAGAGGAGAGGAGAGGAGAGGAGAGGAGGAGGAGGGGAGGGAGAGGGGAGAGGAGAGGAGAGGAGAGGAGAGGAGAGGAGAGGAGAGGAGAGGAGAGGAGAGGAGAGGAGAGGAGTTATTTGATCCTTACTTGATTGAATGATTTGATGACATAATAAAAGTAGCAGGCTGAGACACCGGAGACAGACAGCACAGGATAAAAAAGGCCCTATTAACAAGAGCAGCACCTGTAGGCTGGGTGGCCGTGGTGCTCCCCAAGGCTCTCCATACTTCCTCTAGAACTGTACTGGTCTGGACTCTTCCTCAGGTAACCTGGGTCGTAACCTGACAGGTCTGTAGTGGACGCACTGTGGAAGAGGAGAGAGATGGAAAGAGAGAGAGAGAGTTACATTTAAAAATAATTTAGAGATAGACAGCAATAGACTCGTAACCAAAGAGTTGCCTGCATACTATACTACTACTGACCAGGGCCCTATTCCCTACATAGTACACTACTACTGACCAGGGCCCTATTCCCTACATAGTACACTACTATAGACCAGGGCCCTATTCCCTACATAGTACACTACTACTGACCAGGGCCCTATTCCCTACATAGTACACTACTACTGACCAGGGCCCTATTCCCTACATAGTACACTACTACTGACCAGGGCCATATTCCCTACATAGTACACTACTACTGACCAGGGCCATATTCCCTACATAGTACACTACTACTGACCAGGGCCCTATTCCCTGACCAGGGCCCTATTCCCTACATAGTATACTACTACCTGACCAGGGCCAGGTTCACTAGTCTACTACTGACCATGTATTCTGTATGTCTGTGTGACCAGGACCATATTCTGCATGTCTGTACTGACTAGTCTGCGTGTATTCCCTACTACTACTGACCAGTAGTCTGCATGTCTGTATGTAGTCTGCATGTCTGTACTGACCAGGGCCCTATTCTGCATGTCTACTGACCAGGGCCAGTCTGCATGTCTACTAATGACCAGGGCCATATTCTACATGTCTGACCAGTGTTAGTCTGCATGTCTGTACTGTAGTCTGCATGTCTGTCTGTATGTAGTCTGCATGTCTGTGTGTAGTCTGCATGTCTGTGTGTAGTCTGCATGTCTGTGTGTAGTCTGCATGTCTGTGTGTGTAGTCTGCATGTCTGTGTGTGTAGTCTGCATGTCTGTGTGTGTAGTCTGCATGTCTGTGTGTAGTCTGCATGTCTGTGTGTGTAGTCTGCATGTCTGTGTGTAGTCTGCATGTCTGTGTGTAGTCTGCATGTCTGTGTGTGTAGTCTGCATGTCTGTGTGTGTAGTCTGCATGTCTGTGTGTGTAGTCTGCATGTCTGTGTGTGTAGTCTGCATGTCTGTGTGTGTAGTCTGCATGTCTGTGTGTGTAGTCTGCATGTCTGTGTGTAGTCTGCATGTCTGTGTGTAGTCTGCATGTCTGTGTGTAGTCTGCATGTCTGTGTGTAGTCTACATGTCTGTGTGTGTAGTCTGCATGTCTGTGTGTAGTCTACATGTCTGTGTCTGTGTTGGGGGATGGTGGAGGCCCCGTGTTGGTTGGTATTTCTGCAGCGGTAATGAATGTGATGAGGACGTCACAGCTCTGGGATCAGCACAATCGCTCTCATAGCAACGTTCCCTCATCCATGAGCAACACAGTTGCATTACCCTCTTCTACATTACTCTCAGAACTGAAGAGGCTGCAATGTGCCTCTCTGTCTCTCTCTCTCTCTCTCTCTTTCTCTCTCTCTCTCTCTCTGTCTCTCTCTCTCTCTGTCTCTGTCTCTCTCTGTCTCTCTCTCTCTCTGTCTCTCTCTCTCTCTCTCTCTCTCTCTCTCTCTCTCTCTCTGTCTCTCTGCAAATAACACTGCAACCGCATTGGACGAGCCAAGACGCTCCGAGTGGGAGTCAGAGTTGTCATGGGAACGGTAGAGGTGAGGTGTCATCAGGAATGTCCCTCTGTAGTTGAAAGATGACGTCAATACCCACCTCCCCTCTCTTTGTGTGTGTGTGTGTGTGTGTGTGTGTGTGTAAACCTCGATAACATATAAACAAACTGTTCTGTCCAGAATACATCTACATTACAGGCAGTTGGCCTCAAACTCTGTACCGTAACACCCTGTATATAGCCTCCACATTGACTCTGTACCGTAACACCCTGTATATAGCCTCCACATTGACTCTGAAACGGTACCCCCTGTATATAGCCTCCACATTGACTCTGTACCGGTAACCCCTGTATATAGCATCCACATTGACTCTGTACCAGTACCACCTGTATATAGCCTCCACATTGACTCTGTACCGGTACCCCCTGTATATAGCCTCCACATTGACTCTGTACCGTAACACCCTGTATATAGCCTCCACATTGACTCTGTACCGTAAAACCCTGTACATAGCCTCCACATTGACTCTGTACCGGTACCCCCTGTATATAGCCTCCACATTGACTCTGTACCGGTACCCCTGTATATAGCCTCCACATTGACTCTGTACCGTAACACCCTGTATATAGCCTCCACATTGACTCTGTACCGTAACACCCTGTATATAGCCTCCACATTGACTCTGTACCGGTAACCCCTGTATATAGCCTCCACATTGACTCTGTACCGTAACCCCTGAATATATAGCCTCCACATTGACTCTGTACCGTAACACCCTGTATATAGCCTCCACATTGACTCTGTACCGTAACACCCTGTATATAGCCTCCACATTGACTCTGTACCGTAACACCCTGTATATGGCCTCCACATTGGCTCTGTACCGTACCCCCCTGTATATAGTCTCCACATTGACTCTGTTCTGTAACACCCTGTATATAGCCTCCACATTGGCTCTGTACCGTAACCCCTGTATATAGTCTCCACATTGACTCTGTACCAGTACCCCCTGTATATAGTCTCCACATTGACTCTGTACCAGTACACCCTGTATATAGCCTCCACATTGACTCTGTACCGGTACCCCCTGTATATAGCCTCCACATTGACTCCGTATCGTAAAACCCTGTATATAGTCTCCACATTGACTCTGTACCGTAACACCCTGTATATAGTCTCCACATTGACTCTGTACCGTAAAACCCTGTATATAGCCTCCACATTGACTCTGTATCGTAAAACCCTGTATATAGTCTCCACATTGACTCTGTACCGTAACACCCTGTATATAGTCTCCACATTGACTCTGTACCGGTACCCCCTGTATATAGCCTCCACATTGACTCTGTATCGTAAAACCCTGTATATAGTCTCCACATTGACTCTGTACCGTAACTCCCTGTATATAGTCTCCACATTGACTCTGTACCGTAAAACCCTGTATATAGCCTCCACATTGACTCTGTACCGTAAAACCCTGTATATAGCCTCCACATTGACTCTGTACTGTAATACCCTGTATATAGTCTCCACATTGACTCTGTACCAGTACCCCCTGTATATAGCCTCCACATTGACTCTGTACCGTAATACCCTGTATATAGCCTCCACATTGACTCTGTATCGTAAAACCCTGTATATAGTCTCCACATTGACTCTGTACCGTAACTCCCTGTATATAGTCTCCACATTGACTCTGTACCGTAAAACCCTGTATATAGCCTCCACATTGACTCTGTACCGTAACACCCTGTATATAGTCTCCACATTGACTCTGTACCGTAACACCCTGTATATAGTCTCCACATTGACTCTGTACCGTAAAACCCTGTATATAGCCTCCACATTGACTCTGTACCGGTACCCCCTGTATATAGTCTCCACATTGACTCTGTACCGTAACACCCTGTATATAGCCTCCACATTGACTCTGTACCGTAACACCCTGTATATAGCCTGCACATTGACTCTGTACCGTAAAACCCTGTATATAGCCTCCACATTGACTCAATCATCGATGCTTGGCTGCCGTTTGACAAATAAAAAATAATCTCGCAAATTTCGTCCCTAATAATCTGGTCATGTAGGCTATACGTGAGCTCCAATAGCGCACAGATACAGTATCTAGAAAGGATACACAGATACAGTATCTAGAACGGAGGGTCCAATACTGAAGTGGGCACACTCGCTAAATAACGCAAATTGTTTTGTGAGAAAACTATTAGTAGATTTGAAAATGTGATGTAAAGCCATTTAACTTTTATTTTTTATTAGGTACATGAGAATTTAACTGCAAAATGTATTTTTATTTGTGTTTACTACGTCATCACGTAATTAATTAAGTAATTAAGTAGCATTGTACAGTTGAAGTCAGAAGTTTACATACACTTAGGTCGGAGTCATTAAAACTCATTTTTCAACCACTCCACAAATGTATTGTTTAACAAACTATAGTTTTGGCAAGTCAATTAGGACATCTACTTTGTGCATGACACAAGTAATTTTTCCAACAATTGTTTACAAACAGATTATTTCACTTAGAATTCACTGTATCACATTTCCAGTGGGTCAGAAGTTAACATACACTAGGTTGACTGTGCCTTTAAACTGCTTGAAAATTGGCTTTAGAATCTTCTGATAGGCTAATTGACTTCATTTGAGTCAATTGGAGGTGTACCTGTGGAAGTATTTCGAGGCCTACCTTCAAACTCAGTGCCTCTTTGCTTGACATCATGGAAAATCAAAAGAAATCAGCCAAGACCTCAGAAAAAAATTGTATACCTCCACAAGTCTGGTTCATCCTTGGGAGCAATTTCCAAACGCCTGAAGGTACCACGTTCATCCGTACAAACAATAGTACGCAAGTATAAACACCATGGGACCACGCAGCTGCCATACCGCTCAGGAAGGAGATGTGTTCTGTCTCCTACAGATGAACGTACTTTGGTGCGAAAAGATGCTGGAGGAAACAGGTACAAAAGTATCTATATCCACAGTAAAACGAGTCCTATATCGACATAACCTGAAAGCCCGCTCAGCAAGGAAGAAGCCACTACTCCAAAACCGCCATAAAAAAGCCAGACTACGGTTTGCAAATGCACATGGGGACAAAGATCATACTTTTTGGAGAAATGTCCTCTGGTCTGATGAAACAAAAATAGAACTGTTTGGCCATAATGACCATTGTTATGTTTGGAGGAAAAAGAGGGAGGCTTGCAAGCCGAAGAACACCATCCCAACCGTGAAGCACAGGGGTGGCAGCATCATGTTGTGGGGGTGCTTTGCTGCAGGAGGGACTGGTGCACTTCACAAAATAGATGGCATCATGAGGCAGGACAATTATGTGGATATATTGAAGCAACATCTCAAGACACAGGAAGTTAAAGCTTGGTCGCAAATGGGTCTTCCAAATGGACAATGACCCCAAGCATACTTCCAAAGTTGTGGCAAAATGGCTTAAGGACAACAAAGGCAAGGTATTGGAGTGGCCATCACAAAGCCCTGACCTCAATCCTATAGAAAATGTGTGGGCAGAACTGAAAAAGCATGTGCGAGCAAGGAGGCCTACAAACCTGACTCAGTTACACCAGCTCTGTCAGGAGGAATGGGCCAAAATTCACCGAAATTATTGTGGGAAGCTTGTGGAAGGCGACCTGCAATGTTTGACCCAAGTTAAACTATTTAAAGGCAATGCTACCAAATACTAATTGAGTATTGAATAACCTAATGTCCAATGTTTTGACAGACAAGCTGTCTTCATCAGGGTATAATCATAACCTACTTAACATGTTTAAGAATCAAAATATTGTAAAATTGATAGAATAATTGATAAAAAATGGATAAACCTGGTCCTGTGTTCACCCCTCCATCGCTACAAAACTGTAAAAGTACTTTGTGACAACTGTTAAAAAAATGGCTTTATAAATATATTTGATTTATTGATTACTTAACTGATTGATTTATCACTTGATTGATTGATTGATTGACTAACCTGGAGTTGAATGTGTGATGCCAAGGAGGGTCTATGGTGCCCTGGGATATCTGCACCATGCTGGGGTCTGGCTGGCCCTCGCCTAGTTTGGTGGAGTGCCACGAGTGTGGTCTGGAGACGGGCTCGCTGCGTCTGTAGAACAGAACAGAAAGTGAGGTGTGGAGACGGGCTCACTGCGTCTGTAGAACAGAACAGAAAGTGAGGTGTGGAGACGGGCTCGCTGCGTCTGTAGAACAGAACAGAAAGTGAGGTGTGGAGACGGGCTCGCTGCGTCTGTAGAACAGAACAGAAAGTGAGGTGTGGAGACAGGCTCGCTACGTCTGAGGGAGAGAGACAGCTCAGATAGAGGGAGAAGACTATGCATGCTAAGTCACACACATGAACTCAGTCACACACGCGAACACAGGCCTGCACACACACACACACATAGCATAACAACAAAAACAGAACTATATGACACAGACCAACAATAAGGAACGCAGTACACACTCCCGGGATTTCCATAACGACAAACAACAAAGATGTACCAGTAATCATACCATGTCTTTTAGGCTGCTGGGAGATCCTTGAACTAAACATTCAAACCACTAGAAGAAATTGAGAAGAGTGTGGGGCCTAGGATCAAACCTTGGGGTACTCCCTTGGTGACAGGCAGTGGCTGAGACAGCAGATGTTCTGACTTTATACACTGCACTCTTTGAGAGAGGTAGTTAGCAAACCAGATCAAAGACCCCTCAGAGACACCAATACTCCTTAGCCAGCCCACAATAATGGAATGGTCTACCGCATCAAAAGCTTTGGCCAAGTCAATAAAAATAGCAGCACATTGCTTAGAATCAAGGGTAATGGTGATATAATTTAGGACCTTTAAGGTTGCAGTGACACATCCATAACCTGAGCAGAAACCAGATTGTATACCAGACAGAATACTATAGACATCAAGAAAGCCAGTCAAGTTTTTCCAACATTTTTGATAAAACAGGGCAAAATCGAAATAGGCCTATAACAGTTAAGATCAGCTTGATCTGCCCCCTTTAAATAAAGGATGAACCGTGGCTGTCTTCCAAGCAATGGGAACCTCCCCAGAGAAGAGAGACAGGTTAAAAAAGGTCAGAGATAGTCTTGGTGATGATAGGGGCTGTAACCTTAAAGAAGAAAGGTTCTGTAACATAAAGTCTTTATATCTAATAATACACATAATGGAGTTACAGCCCAGAGACCCATACTGTCATTCCATGCATGGCTCTGCTATAGTCTAATCATTGGCAAGGCTTATGTATTGTTATGTAAGCGACAAGCTGGAAGATATTAGCGTTTGGAGGGAAGCACAGGGGGAATCACAACCAACATATTAACATAGTTAGGCAAATCAGATCGCATCGCAATGCCTCAGAGGGTTTATGACAATTTGTTGATGATTCATTACAGCTGTGAACACTGCCTGTGAATCAGACCTGGGTTGAAATAGTATTTGAAATCTTTAAAAACACTTTAAGTGTTTTTTCTACTAGTCTGTCTGGAGTCCCCTGATGGACAGGGTTACTAGTCTGTCTGGAGTCCCCTGATGGACAGGGTTACTAGTCTGTCTGGAGTCCCCTGACTGGACAGGGTTACTAGTCTGTCTGGAGTCTGATGGACAGGGTTACTAGTCTGTCTGGAGTCCCCTGGGACAGGGTTACTAGTCTGTCTGGAGTCCCCTGATGGACAGGGTTACTAGTCTGTCTGGAGTCCCCTGATGGACAGGGTTACTAGTCTGTCTGGAGTCCCCCATGGACAGGGTTACTAGTCTGTCTGGAGTCCCCCACTGGACAGGGTTACAGGGGAGTCCCCCACTGGACAGGGTTACTAGTCTGTCTGGAGTCCCCTGATGGACAGGGTTACTAGTCTGTCTGGAGTCCCCTGATGGACAGGGTTACTAGTCTGTCTGGAGTCTGATGACCCACTGGACAGGGTTACCCCCTGGGACAGGGTTACTAGTCTGTCTGGAGTCCCCTGGACAGGGTTACTAGTCAGGGTTCCCACTGGAGTTACTAGTCTGTCTGGAGTCCCCCACTGGACAGGGTTACTGATGGACAGGGTTACTAGTCTGTTACTAGTCTGTTTGAGTCCCCTGATGGACAGGGTTACTAGTCTGTCTGGAGTCTCCCACTGGACAGGGTTACTAGTCTGTCTGGAGTCCCCCACTGGACAGGGTTACTAGTCTGTTTGGAGTCCCCTGATGGACAGGGTTACTAGTCTGTCTGGAGTCCCCTGATGGACAGGGTTACTAGTCTGTCTGGAGTCTCCCACTGGACAGGGTTACCAGTCTGTCTGGAGTCTCCTGATGGACAGGGTTACTAGTCTGTCTGGAGTCCCCTGATGGACAGGGTTACCAGTCTGTCTGGAGTCTCCTGATGGACAGGGTTACTAGTCTGTCTGGAGTCCCCCACTGGACAGGGTTACCAGTCTGTCTGGAGTCCCCTGATGGACAGGGTTACTAGTCTGCACTATTGCGACTATTCTATTGGTTCCATTGTACCAGGCAAGGTATTTTAAATGATTTCAAATAGCATTTGAAGCCAGGTCTGCAGTGAATGGTAATGAATGGCCAACTAAACATCAGCCGGTGGGTGGGTTTGTTGGTCACTATACAAGGACGCATCGTGAAGAAGTAATCTATATGGTTTCCAACCCAAGCTGTTATCTTCTTCAACAGAAGCCCTGAACTGTTGCTGTTTTTATATAGCCAGATTACCAGACTGCTACTTTGTGCTACAACACAAACGCAATAACTTAACAACAACCAGGATGCAACAGTGAAACAGTGACTAACATATACTAATCTTTGAGAAGTGAATTGTTGCTTGAGATTAACCATGGCAACCAGAAACAGCTCTTATATGAACCACATTTGACTGGTTCCCAGAAGGACTTTGATGCCTTAACAGGGAAATACCAATACACCCTTTATCCAATGAGCTGCCTACACCAATACCCATACACCCTTTATCCAATGAGCTGCCTACACCAATACCCATACATCCTTTATCCAATGAGCTGCCTACACCAATACACCCTTTATCCAATGAGCTGCCTACACCAATACCCATACACCCTTTATCCAATGAGCTGCCTACACCAATACCCATACACCCTTTATCCAATGAGCTGCCTACACCAATACCCATACACCCTTTATCCAATGAGCTGCCTACACCAATACCCATACACCCTTTATCCAATGAGCTGCCTACACCAATACCCATACACCCTTTATCTAATGAGCTGCCTACACCAATACACCCTTTATCCAATGAGCTGCCTACACCAATACCCATACACCCTTTATCCAATGAGCTGCCTACACCAATACCCATACACCCTTTATCCAATGAGCTGCCTACACCAATACCCATACACCCTTTATCCAATGAGCTGCCTACACCAATACCCATACACCCTTTATCCAATGAGCTGTCTACACCAATACCCATACACCCTTTATCCAATGAGCTGTCTACACCAATACCCATATACCCTTTATCCAATGAGCTGCCTACACCAATACCCATACACCCTTTATCCAATGAGCTGTCTACACCAATACCCATACACCCTTTATCCAATGAGCTGTCTACACCAATACCCATACACCCTTTATCCAATGAGCTGTCTACACCAATACCCATACACCCTTTATCCAATGAGCTGTCTACACCACATGCAGCTTGCTTAGTACATTGTGTGCTACTGCTGGGAGTATGTTTTGTCAAGTCATCCGGTTTAAACTCTGATATTGAACCCTATTGGACATACAGAGGAGGAGAGGAGGTTGGGATAACAGTAGTGATCCTATTGAAGCTTTATTTTTCCTGTAAGGGGACATCTTGTGTCCAAAAAAACAAACAGAGAACTGAGGTGGCCCATGCCTCACCCCGTCCAAACAGGCTGGAGCTGGGCCTACTGCAGGCTGGAGCTGGGCCTACTGCAGACTGGAGCTGGACCTACTGCAGGTTGGGACAGTGAGGCCTACTGCAGACTGGAGCTGGGCCTATTGCAGACTGGAGCTGGGCCTACTGTAGACTGGAGCTGGGCCTACTGTAGGTTGGGACGGTGAGGCCTACTGCAGACTGGAGCTGGGCCTACTGCAGGTTGGGACGGTGAGGCCTACTGCAGGCTGGAGCCGGGCCTACTGCAGGCTGGAGCTGGGCCTATTGCAGGCTGGAGCTGGGCCTACTGCAGGCTGGAGCTGGGCATATTGCAAGCTGGAGCTGGGCATACTGCAGACTGAAGCGGGGCCTACTGCAGGCTGGAGCTAGGCCTATTGCAGGCTGGAGCTGGGCCTAATGCAGGCTGGAGTTGGGCCTACTACAGGCTGGAGCTGGTTCTACTGCAGACTGGAGCTGGGCCTATTGCAGGCTGGAGCTAGGCATACTGCAGGCTGGAGCTGGTTCTACTGCAGACTGGAGATGGGCCTACTGCAGACTGGAGCTGGGCCTACTGCAGGTTGGGACAGTGTGGCCTACTGCAGGCTGGAGCTGGGCCTACTGCAGACTGGAGCTGGGCCTACTGCAGGTTGGGATGGTGAGGTCTATTGTAGACTGGAGCTGGGCCTACTGCAGGTTGGGACGGTGAGACCTACTGCAGGCTGGAGCTGGGCCTACTGCAGGCTGGAGCTGGGCCTATTGCAGGCTGGAGCTGGGCATACTGCAGGCTGGAGCTGGGCCTACTGCAGACTGGAGCTGGGCCTACTGCAGGTTGGGACGGTGAGGCCTACTGCAGGCTGGAGCTGGTTCTACTGCAGGCTGGAGCTGGGCCTACTGCAGGCTGGGATGGTGAGGCCTACTGCAGGCTGGGATCGTGATGTCTACTGCAGGCTGGGAGGGTGAGGCCTACTGCAGGCTGGGATGGTGATGTCTACTGCAGGCTGGGAGGTGAGGCCTACTGCAGGCTGGGATGGTGATGTCTACTGCAGGCTGGGATGGTGAGGCCTACTGCAGGCTGGGAGGGTGAGGCCTACTGCAGGCTGGGATGGTGATGTCTACTGCAGGCTGGGATGGTGATGTCTACTGCAGGCTGGGAGGGTGAGGCCTACTGCAGGCTGGGAGGGTGAGGCCTACTGCAGGCTGGGATGGTGATGTCTACTGCAGGCTGGGATGGTGAGGCCTACTGCAGGCTGGGATCGTGATGTCTACTGCAGGCTGGGAGGGTGAGGCCTACTGCAGGCTGGGATGGTGATGTCTACTGCAGGCTGGGAGGGTGAGGCCTACTGCAGGCTGGGATGGTGATGTCTACTGCAGGCTGGGAGGGTGAGGCCTACTGCAGGCTGGGATGGTGATGTCTACTGCAGGCTGGGATGGTGAGGCCTACTGCAGGCTGGGATGGTGATGTCTACTGCAGGCTGGGAGGGTGAGGCCTACTGCAGGCTGGGAGGGTGAGGCCTACTGCAGGCTGGGATGGTGATGTCTACTGCAGGCTGGGAGGGTGAGGCCTACTGCAGGCTGGGATGGTGATGTCTACTGCAGGCTGGGATGGTGATGTCTACTGCAGGCTGGGAGAGTGAGGCCTACTGCAGGCTGGGAGGGTGAGGCCTACTGCAGGCTGGGATGGTGATGTCTACTGCAGGCTGGGAGGGTGAGGCCTACTGCAGGCTGGGATGGTGATGTCTACTGCAGGCTGGGACGGCCCTGAGCCACAGGAGAGTCCAGCTGCATGCTATCACTGTGTTGACAGCCAGGACAGCGGTGTAACTTCCCCTCTCCCTGGCTCTACCTCCCACTTGTCCTCCCTTCTCACCAGAAACACTAGAGGCCTAGCTATCAACACTGCAGCTTCACAACCAAGCTTTCACAGTAGTCCGATTTAAGCAGAGTACACAGCAGGCAGTCCCTAATCTAGATAATTCCTTGGATTCAAGCTCTCCAACCTCTCCTGTTTAGAAACAACAGCTCTTCTCAGCTATGCTATTCTTCCTACTAGCTGTCTAACAGGCAGCCATCATATTTCAGAAGATCTTCTTGATCCCAAAAACCTACAACACTTAGTGTGGAATATAAACAGGAAATGATGCTATCTTCACCTTCGTCCAGCTGGAGAAACATGAAAGTAGCCATTGTTTACACTCCCATAATGATTCATCACGCAACACATATTTCTACAACATTCCAGCATTTTTTTGACCATTTATCCAACTTTACTTAACAATAACAAAATAATTTAGGTACATAACAGACACATTGATCAACATTTACAACAATTCTAAAACTGCAGATAGTTCCTCCCCACACCACGCCTGAGTATGGAATCCAGTCCACAAACTGGAAATACAACACATTCTATTTGAATCCTGTGTCCCAATAAACCAGCCTCATTAGAAGACAGACCACAGACTACAGAGCAGGTGAAACCTACAACTGCAGTCCCAGTATGTTACCCTGGTACTAACCCTCCCAGTATGTTACCCTGGTACTAACCCTCCCAGTATGTTACCCTGGTACTAACCCTCCCAGTATGTTACCCTGGTACTAACCCTCCCAGTATGTTACCCTGGTACTAACCCTCCCACCTCCCAGTATGTTACCCTGGTACTAACCCCTCCCAGTATGTTACCATGGTACTAACCCTCCCAGTATGTTACCCTGGTACTAACCCTCCCAGTATGTTACCCTGGTACTAACCCTCCCACCTCCCAGTATGTTACCCTGGTACTAACCCTCCTAGTATGTTACCCTGGTACTAACCCTCCCACCTCCCAGTATGTTACCCTGGTACTAACCCTCCCACCTCCCAGTATGTTACCCTGGTACTAACCCCTCCCAGTATGTTACCCTGGTACTAACCCTCCCACCTCCAAGTATGTTACCCTGGTACTAACCCTCCCAGTATGTTACCCTGGTACTAACCCTCCCAGTATGTTACCCTGGTACTAACCCTCCCAGTATGTTACCCTGGTACTAACACTACCACCAGGGGTCCCTAAGCGAGATTTGGTTGGGGGCCACCCACCTCACGGCCTAAACATTTTGACGACAGAGAGAAAAACATACATTTTAAAGTGAATTTCCTTAAATTCTACACATTTTGACATGTGGTAGAGAATATTTTTTATTTTGCTTTAAAGCACATTTCCTGCAATTGTAAACATTTTGCCATGACTTATGCCATGTTAATGGTATCTGAGTGAGAGTGACTAACAAAATCAAAATTGGGGCCCTGACGGAATGTGCCCTGAGTGAATGGTCGGTATTCCACCATGATCACTACACGTTTAGATAGCTGGCTAGACTAATTTCCCAATCTAAAACATGTTAGCTGACATGGCTAATGGAGTGACTGTCAGTGACTGACATAACAAGAGAACAAAACTGATGATGCACAAATACATTTAGAACTTCCTCCTTGTGTATTCTACTATTCTACTACAAGGTACAAATCTGTCGTTCTGCTCCTGAACAGGCAGTTAAACCCACTGCTCCTAGGCCGTCATTGAAAATAAGAATTTGTTCTGAACTGACTTGCCCAGTTAAATAAAGATAAAATTACAAATTAAAAAATTATGCCTGGAGCCGGCCCAGCCTACCTCCAGGATGTTACCCTAGGTGGGACCAAGTCACTCTTATTCAAACGGGTCAAGACTTGAGTCAAGTCCAGTTTTCAGTTTCTGTTACCTTAAGCCCAACTCTCAGTTTCTGTTACCTTAAACCCAACCAACCCCCCCGGGTTACCTGGTGAAACGTAGCACCTTGGAGATGAGTCCGGTGGCCAGGTGGTTGACGCTGGTCTCAGAAGGGGACTTGCACAGCGCCCTGTCTGACCGCCCCAGGCCCCCTGTCTCTGTCCCCAGACCTACATCCCCTTTCTGTTTCCTCCAGAGCTTCCTCCTGTAAAAGACCCCAAGCAGCTCCATGGTACGGCCTGATACCCTGCTTCGTCCTCTAACGCTACCGCTTAATGCCCCCTGCTTCGTCCTCTAACGCTACCGCTCAATGCCAAACTCCAAAATGGCAGTTGGTGGGCAGAGGCCGGCGTGATAGGCTAGCGAAGGAGGTTGTTAAACAAGCACGCAATTAAACGTTATTACCTCGCTAACGTATGATAAAGCATGAAATAAACATCCTGCCCTGAGATGCTCAGTACAGGGGCACTGGGAACTAACAGAGAGAGAGAGAGAGAGAGAGAGAGAGAGAGAGAGAGAGAGAGAGAGAGAGAGAGAGGAGGGAGGGAGAGAGAGGGAGAGAGAGGGATAGAGAGAGAGAGAGAGGGAGAAAGAGAGGGAGAGAGGGAGGAGAGAGAGAGAGAGAGAGGGAGAGAGAGAGAGGGAGAAAGAGAGGGAGAGAGGGAGAGAGAGAGAGGGAGAGAGGGAGAGAGAGAGAGGGAGAGAGGGGAGAGAGAGAGAGAGAGAGGGAGAAAGAGAGGGAGAGAGGGAGAAAGAGGGAGAAAGAGAGGGAGAGAGGGAGAGAGAGAGAGGGAGAGAGAGGGAGAGAGAGGGATAGAGAGCGAGAGAAAGAGAGAGAGAGGGGGGGGGGTTGGACAGAGAGAGAGAGAGTCAAACTGAGTCCTTATTGAATGTCCAAAGCCCAGAAATGAATTTGAACGCTGGGAGGGGAAACAGAACACATGATAACATGTGGTCACACATTCACAGAACAGAACAAAGACACTCTCTATGGCCCCATCTCTCCTCTTCCCTTTTTCAATTCTGTCTGTGCCCAAAATGGCACCCCATTCCCTTTACAGAGCACTACCTTAGACCAGGGCCCATAACACCCTCTTCCCTGTATAGTGCACTACTTTAGACCAGGGCCTCTTCCCTGTATAGTGCACTACTTTAGACAAGAGCCCATGGATTTGTTTTATCATTTACTGCATTTCTACACAGTTTAAAACTCTATTTGGAGAACAGTAAAAACAACAAAAAAACAAGCCAAACTGACTCCAACCCATGATCACCTTGTTGTATCTTCATTCACCTCAGTCAATAGGGGACTTGAACATTCTACAAACACGTGCCATACAAGAATGAGCTGCTGGGGGGCGCTAGAGAGCGTGCTATGGAGTGGACGTGCTTTGCTAGAGCTCCGGTTCATTTTGAAACGAAGAATGAGCTGCTACAACACTAGCTCAGCACTGGGATTAAACCTCTAGTCTAGTTTCATGTCAAGTCAAACAGCAGTTAAGAAGAAATAGAATGTCATACTCTTGAGTTGTCCTTATGTTAGGTCCTGATCTGGCTATGCCATATGGCTGTGGGCTACGACTAGTTCGTTTAGCAGACGAGATTTGCTTATAATTTTGTGCCATTATTTTATAGTATGAAGAATACAATTGAACATAGCTGATTTATATAGAAAGGATGTTTTCTCTCCAAATTATTTGAGGGAGTGCGCACAGTTTGGCTATTCTGTGTTGAGTTGTTAACAAAGAAATGTACAGTTATTTATGTAACTTTAGTTGTGATACAAATGTTGGGCTAAATGCTTTCATTCAGGCTGCATGATGCATGAGGCTCATATTGAAAGAACTGTCCCTATTCACTTTTCGTCAGCCAACAAGATCCGCAGGCCTAACGAACAGCAAAAAGTGCTAGCCTAAGTCAATCTACTAAACCCCCGTAGTACAACAGTTGACCTATTCTATTCTGTGTTGGAAATAAATATTCAAACATTGTCTGGACAGTGGCATGCGATAGATCCCAAATTAATACAACCACTAGCATCAAAAAATAAAAAAACTGTTTTAAGCAATGAGCCTGACGCAACTAGACGAGATCCTTTAGCTTTAAATGTTGATCAACTATTAGGCTATTTCTTCACATCGTAAGCGCAGCAATGCACACACGGCAGTAGGCTAGAAGCATGAATGTTCCACGTCCGTATGCCAGTTAGGCTCTAAACCCCACACATGAGGTGTGATACTAACCTTATAGGACTATGGACTAGGCTACATGAGGTGTGATACTAACCTTATAGGACTATGGACTAGGCTACATGAGGTGTGATACTAACCTTATAGGACTATGGACTAGACTACATGAGGTGTGATACTAACCTTATTAAAACATATAGGACTATGGGCTAGGCTACATGAGGTGTGATACTAACCTTATTAAAACATATAGGACTATGGACTAGACTACATGAGGTGTGATACTAACCTTATTAAAACATATAGGACTATGGACTAGACTACATGAGGTGTGATACTAACCTTATTAAAACATATAGGACTATGGGCTAGGCTACATGAGGTGTGATACTAACCTTATTAAAACATATAGGACTATGGACTAGACTACATGAGGTGTGTGACTATGATTTGAAAAAGTCGCCAAAAAAAGGCATGCGTGTTGTCTTGCCTTACTGCACGAGTGATTGGCTAATATTCTTACTGCACGAGTGATTGGCTAATATTCTTACTGCACGAGTGATTGGCTAATATTCTTACTGCACGAGTGATTGGCTAATATTCTTACTGCACGAGTGATAGGCTAATATTTTCACTAATCAGACTATTCTTGATTTAATCATGCCTTTACATATACTACCTAATATATTTGTGAAATTTGTTTTGATTTAGAATGGACCACTATCATGCACTTGTCTCGAAAAAATAAATAAAAGCCATGTAATCTATGCACTTAAATAGCGAATGGAGAACACTTTTCCTGTGGTTCATTTTCATTCTATCCAGCTAGGCTCTACTTCTGTTGTAAAGACAAGCAATGTGTTTAATATTAGGAAAGTTCAGACATAAATATAGTAGGCCTAGCCTATAGAAAGCTGATGGGATCCTCCACTTTTTAATAGAGGCCATCAAAACTGTTTTCTCTCGCATTTGCACAGCCTATAGAAATGTTGCGCAACATGAGCTCATGAAGTGTTTTATTAGATTTTCATTACATTTGCATTGATGTCAGAGTGATTAGAGGGACAATAGAGCGCTGAGTACCAGGCCGTTAGCAAGTTTGGTAGGCTACTAATGACCATCAGCAGCATCAGAGCTTGGAGAAGACGAACTACCTTGACTAAACGGTCATGTGGACTTTGACTGCCGTCATGACTCGTGTCTGCCGGTGTGGCGGTAATACGGTCACTGTAACAGCCCTAGGGAAGGATTGGATCTCTGTTTGTGAAGTAGCC
This sequence comes from Oncorhynchus tshawytscha, assembly GCF_018296145.1. Taxonomy (NCBI): domain Eukaryota; kingdom Metazoa; phylum Chordata; class Actinopteri; order Salmoniformes; family Salmonidae; genus Oncorhynchus; species Oncorhynchus tshawytscha. The sequence goes on along the minus strand of NC_056448.1, from coordinate 45,066,914 downwards.
GACTAGATGACAACATACACTATGGATGAATACACACACACACACCTACCCACACAGTCACACACACACACACACAGTCACACACACACACACACACACACACACACACACACACACACACACACACACACACACACACACACACACACACACACACCTCTGGTAGCCACAGGGCCTGGCCTGAGAATAGGAACTGAAGTGTGTAACAAAGCCAGTGAACAGCCATGTCACCCAATTCGACCTTCTACAAAGGGACGGATGTCCGTGCTGTCCCATAATCCCCCAGGTTCTCCCGCCGACACTCCCATGAAACCCAACCTTTGGGAATTTCACGTCCAGAGTGTGGAGAAAAAAGAGAGAGAAGAGGGGCTGTCAGAGAGGCAGAGGACAGAGAGGGCCTGAGGCCCAAATGAAACCCTATTACCTAAAAAGTCCACTACCTTTGACCTGGGCTCAGAGGGCTCTGGTAGTAGTGGACTACTATATAGGTCATAGAATCCCATTTGAGACACACTTTCAGAGAAACAGAAACATCTTAGGGCTGGTTTCTTTCTCAACATCATCATCGCCACCCATTGAAAGGCTGTTCTCTGGGATCTGTGGGCAGGCCATGGAGAGTCACAGAGAGACAGACACACAGGGTGTGTCTCGGAACAGAAACCTTATCTGCACTGTGGGAACGAACAGTCTTCCTGGATGATCTTTTGATCTGAGAGGAAACTGAAATTGGAGAGGGATTAGATGGATGGTAGAGGAGAGGATGGATGAGAGGATGGAGGAGGAAAGAGAGAGAGAGAAAGAGTAGCATCTCAACACTGTACCAGACCAGGAGGAGAAGGTGAGGAGAGAGGAGCAGGTCAACACTGTACCAGACCAGGAGGAGAAGGTGAGGAGAGAGGAGCATCTCAACACTGTACCAGACCAGGAGGAGAAGGTGAGGAGAGAGGAGCATCTCAACACTGTACCAGACCAGGAGGAGAAGGTGAGGAGAGAGGAGCATCTCAACACTGTACCAGACCAGGAGGAAGATGAGGAGAGAGGGGAGCAGGTCAACACTGTACCAGACCAGGAGGAAGATGAGGAGAGAGGGGGAGCAGGTCAACACTGTACCAGACCAGGAGGAAGATGAGGAGAGAGCATCTCAACACTGTACCAGACCAGGAGGAAGATGAGGAGAGAGGAGCAGGTCAACACTGAACTGTCTGACCAGACCAGGAGGAGAAGGAGGAGAGGAGGAGCAGTGAGAGAGAGAGAGAGAGAGAGAGAGAGAGAGAGAGAGAGGGAACAGAGAGAGAAAGAGAGGGAACAGAGAGAGAAAGAGAGGGAACAGAGAGGGGACATAGAGAGAGAACAGACAGAGACAGAGAGAGAGAGAGAGAGAGAGAGAGAAAGAGAGAAAGAGCGAGAGATAGATAAGGGAACTATGTGTGCCCATGGCTCAGAGAGAGAACAGACAGCAGAGCAGGGAGGGATGTCAGGGAGGGACGAAGGACGTGTGTGTATTTGTCCCCTGAGGGCCCAATGGCCCACTTCCTGCCTAAGCCCCTGTTCCTTCCCCCTGCCCAACCGCCATAAAGGTCCCTCTAAAACCCTGGCCCAGGCTGTACAGCTCCATCTCTGGCCCCACTTGCCCCCCCCGTCTCTATCAGAGCATGGCCAACTGCTTAGAACTATCTGATAACAGGCTAGCACAAAGGGGCTGATGGGATACCAAACTAACGTCATGACCATGAGATGAGCCTCACTGGCCCTACGGGGAGGCAGCAGCGACATCTTGGGACCAGAATGCACCAACTGTCTGTCTGGCACACTTTACAATGCATGGTTGGAATTCATAATAACCTTCTGAAATCCTGACTAACTATAGTAGACACCCTGAAGACAACCTTGAGTCTCAGACAAAGTAAAAAAAGTCTAAATGCTCCCACAAGATAACACCACTCCAACCACTAACCCATCTCCCTGTCCGTCCACTAGACAACATAGCTATAGCATTGACCATCTTGTTTCGGGCTTGGTTGTCTTCACTCTTCAGGCACAGATGTAGGCCTACACATTACATCTAGGCTTGGTTGAGGAGTGGTCAAATCACATCATCCAGTATTGTGTTACTGGTTTTTGCCTCTAACAATGAGCTGGGAAGCCGTCCAACCAGGAACAGTCATGCTGATCCATGGTGTTTATATAACAATGAAAGGCTTTGTGAAGAGAGGTGAGGCATTCCACTTACAACTGTAAAGCTTTAAACAGAGTACGATCTAGGCCCAACCATAGAGATATACCATATATATAGTTCTATATCTATAACCATAGGGATATACCATATATATAGTTCTATAACCATAGAGATATACCATACATATAGTTCTATAGCCATAGAGATATACCATATATATAGTTCTATAACCATAGAGATATACCATATATATAGTTCTATAACCATAGAGATATACCATATATATATAGTTCTATAGCCATAGAGATACACCATATATATAGTTCTATAACCATAGAGATATACCATATATATAGTTCTATAACCATAGAGATATACCATATATATAGTTCTATAGCCATAGAGATATACCATATATATAGTTCTATAACCATAGAGATATACCATATATATAGTTCTATAACCATAGAGATATACCATATATATAGTTCTATAGCCATAGAGATATACCATATATATAGTTCTATAACCATAGAGATATACCATATATATAGTTCTATAACCAGAGATATACCATATATATAGTTCTATAGCCATAGAGATACACCATATATATAGTTCTATAACCATAGAGATACACCATATATATAGTTCTATAGCCATAGAGATACACCATATATATAGTTCTATAACCATAGAGATATACCATATATATAGTTCTATAACCATAGAGATATACTATATATATAGTTCTATAACCATAGAGATATACCATATATATAGTTCTATAACCAGAGATATACCATATATATAGTTCTATAACCAGAGATATACCATATATATAGTTCTACAGCCATAGAGAAATACCATATATATAGTTCTATATCTATAACCATAGGGATATACCATATATATAGTTCTATAACCATAGAGATATACCATATATATAGTTCTATAACCATAGAGATATACCATATATATAGTTCTATAACCAGAGATATACCATATATATAGTTCTATAACCAGAGATATACCATATATATAGTTCTACAGCCATAGAGAAATACCATATATATAGTTCTATATCTATAACCATAGGGATATACCATATATATAGTTCTATAACCATAGAGATATACCATATATATAGTTCTATAACCATAGAGATATACCATATATATAGTTCTATAACCATAGAGATATACCATATATATATATATATATATATATAGTTCTATATCTATAACCATAGAGATATACCATATATATAGTTCTATAACCACAGAGATATACCATATATATTTCTATAACCATAGAGATATACCATATATATAGTTCTATCTATGGGCCTAACCTCAGACTGATCACAAGGGATAAATATACACTGAGCGGACATAACATTAGGATCATCTTTCCATGACAGACCGACCAGGTGAAAACTACGATCCCTTATTGATGTCACCTGTTAAATCCACTTCAATCAGTGTAGATGAAGGGGAGGAGACGGGTTAAAGAAGGATTTTTAAGCCTTGAGACATGGATTGTGTATGTGTGCCATTCAGAGGGTGAATGGACAAGGGAAAATCTGTAAGTGCCTTTAAGCCGGTTATGGTAGTAGGTGCCACCGGTTTCAAGAACTGCAACTCTGCTGGGTTTTTCACTCTCAACAGTTTCCCGTGTGTATCAAGAATGGTCCACCACCCAAAGGACATCCAGTCAACTTGACACAACTGTGGAAAGCATTGGAGTCAACATGGGCCAGCGTCCCTGTAGAATGCTTTCAACACCTTGTAGCTCATGCCCCGACGAATTGAGGCTGTTCTGAGGGCAAAAGGGGGTGCAACTGAATATTAAGAAGGTGTTCCTAATGTTTTGTACATTCAGTGTAAAGCTTGTCTGCATTTAATATTTCATTAAAGATTTCCGATTCTAGAACTGTTTACATTCTGAGAGAGAATCTTCAGTAAACTCTAGAATATCCCATGTAAGATAACAAAGGACACCCATAGCAACTGGGTTCTAAATTCAAACTACCATCTGACATACAGTAGATGGAGAAACTAAGGTCCAACCAGAAGCTCTGCTCCCACAGTAAAGGGCCAGTTTACACAGAAGCCAAAGCTTCTAAATTCTCAGTAGGTCCTTTTTTCACTCTACATACTGTGCACTGCAGAGCCGTAACACAGCGAGGCCCTAGCCTAGGTATACACAGAGAGATCTGGGTGGTAGTGTTGTGTACACAGTGAAACTACGGTGCCATGGTATTACGGGCGGTCTCCATGGCAATGCCTCCACAAGTCCTCCAATAACATCCATCTATTTATCAGTGTCTGTATCCCCAATGGCATCCTGTTTCCTTTAAAGTGCACCATTTTAGTGCACTATATAGGGAACAGAGGGAACAGAGTGCCATTTTGGACACACAGAGAGACAACAGAAAAGATACAGAACGTCTAGAACATTGTTGAATTATTCCGTTCACTTTGAACATTCCACTGAAACGGAACCAACTGAAACGGAACCAGCGCTCCACTCCCCTACGTCACGTGAAATCAACTTAACGGGACAGCCATATTAGGATGTGAAACTCAACGACTGATCTGTTTCTGAGGTCGTATTTATAGACTTTCTGCCTGTTTGCACAGAGCTCTGCTTTTATTTATGCACAGAGGAACTCTTAAAACTGTTCTGTTGTTGTGATGAGGATGGAGGAGAATAGAATCGGTTCTGTTGGGATGAGGATGGAGGAGAATGGAAATGGTTCTGTTGTGATGAGGATGGAGGAGAATAGAATCGGTTCTGTTGTGATGAGGATGGAAACGGTTCTGTTGTGATGAGGATGGAAACGGTTCTGGTGTGATGAGGATGGAGGAGAATGGAATCGGTTCTGTTGTGATGAGAATGGAGGAGAATAGAATCGGTTCTGTTGTGATGAGGATGGAGGAGAATAGAATCGGTTCTGTTGTGATGAGGATGGAGGAGAATGGAAATGGTTCTGTTGTGATGAGGATGGAGGAGAATGGAAATGGTTCTGTTGTGATGAGGATGGAGGAGAATGGAAATGATTCTGTTGTGATGAGGATGGAGGAGAATAGAATCGGTTCTGTTGTGATGAGGATGGAAACGGTTCTGTTGTGATGAGGATGGAAACGGTTCTGGTGTGATGAGGATAGAGGAGAATGGAAACGGTTCTGTTGTGATGAGGATGGAGGAGAATGGAATCGGTTCTGTTGTGATGAGGATGGAGGAGAAGGGAAATGGTTCTGTTGTGATGAGGATAAAGGATAATGGAAAGGGTTCTGTTGTGATGAGGATAGAGGAGAATGGAAACGGTTCTGTTTTGATGAGGATAGAAACGGTTCTGTTGTGATGAGGATAGAAACGGTTCTGGTGTGATGAGGATAGAGGAGAATGGAAACGTTTCTGTTGTGATGAGGATGGAGGAGTATGGAAACGTTTCTGTTGTGATGAGGATGGAGGAGTATGGAAACTGGGTAGGTGCAGCAGTGAGGTGTTTTGTTCTGATGAAATACGAGATATGACGATTCTAGGATGGATGTCATCACTCTTCTCTACAGAGGAAAGCAGCAGAAATCCTATGCTACGCTAACTCAGTAGTCAAACACAGTAACGATATGGAGTCCTAAGCTACACTAACTCAGTAGTCAAACACATCAGTGATATGGAGACCTAAGCTACGCTAACTCAGTAGTCAAACACATCAGTGATATGGAGTCCTAAGCTACGCTAACTCTAGTAGTCAAACACATCAGTGATATGGAGTCCTAAGCTACGCTAACTCAGTAGTCAAACACATCAGTGATATGGAGTCCTAAGCTACGCTAACTCAGTAGTCAAACACAGTAACGATATGGAGTCCTAAGCTACGCTAACTCTAGTAGTCAAACACATCAGTGATATGGAGTCCTAAGCTACGCTAACTCAGTAGTCAAACACAGTAACGATATGGAGTCCTAAGCTACGCTAACTCAGTAGTCAAACACAGTAACGATATGGAGTCCTAAGCTACGCTAACTCAGTAGTCAAACACAGTAACGATATGGAGTCCTAAGCTACGCTAACTCAGTAGTCAAACACATCAGTGATATGGAGTCCTAAGCTACGCTAACTCAGTAGTCAAACACATCAGTGATATGGAGTCCTAAGCTACGCTAACTCAGTAGTCAAACACAGTAACGATATGGAGTCCTAAGCTACGCTAACTCAGTAGTCAAACACAGTAACGATATGGAGTCCTAAGCTACGCTAACTCAGTAGTCAAACACAGTAACGATATGGAGTCCTAAGCTACGCTAACTCAGTAGTCAAACACAGTAACGAATTGGATATGACAAAATTGGCGAGAAAAAAAGGGTAAAAGTACAACAAAAAAACAAAAAAACTAATTCTGATAAACCGTTTGTGTAAACTTAAACGACTAAAACCAGATAAAAAAAAGTATGTAGAAAATATAATGTAACTATATATATATTTTTTTTAATCAGATCATCTTTGAGAACTAACAATCACCAAAATAAAAACTAGACAGTCGAGGAGAATCTAAAATACTGTCCGTGGCCAGGAAACTGGCCCATGGAGACATACAGAGACCGGACCAGGACCGACCTGTTCTTGATGCGTAGTTTAACTCCACCAGAACATCCTCCACGGGTCTCCTTCGGGGGTCCGTGGCTGGAGGGGGGGGCGAGGTGGTCCAAGGGAGGGGCGATGGAAGGTAGTGTCAGAGGGGTGGGTTCATCACAGCAGGGGCCTGGGAAGGACTCCCTATAGAGGAGAACAGGGACAGAACAGTCAGCAGGGAGCATGACTCTAGTCATGATGAGACAACAACTAGGAGACAACTAGTTATTATGAGGTTTACCATTTCCACACATTTTCCCACACCACACTAACCAAGCGTCAACAGCTAGTACGTTTTCCAAACAAGCAAACAGTTTTGTCAGTTGGCTTGTGATGTCTGTAGAGACCTGAACACCTTCCTACTTAAACAACCTGTGGTGGCTAGGCTATAATGTGGGATCTAGTAGTTGGCAACGTGCCAAGCCAGACTCTCAACATGCTGTAGGACTATCATACTAGAAAGCACGAGCTGATCCATGTTTAGGTTTAGTCACCTGACTGGCAAAAAGCCACTGCTCCTTTTCCTGTTTATTGGATAGTGGTAATGAACAGGACAGTAAGAAGTGTTGGAAGAGCTCTGATTCAAACCAATTCTCTCCTGGTCTGAAAGGCAGTGGCAGTAACCCACTAGACCAGCCCAGGTTTCTGTAAAACAGCATATGTGAAAAAACACCTGCTGTTTTTTTTATTTTTTATATATGGCTATGAAGGCCATTGATCACCTTTGACTCAGATGGGACCTGCTTGAGGAAACACAAAACTCTGATGAGATTTCCTGGTTATTGGACAGATAAGAACTGGGAGCGCTGGGAAGAAATAAAAAAATGTGTTGGTTGCTTCTTATTGGACAGATAAGGACTGGGAGTGCAAACAATGTGGTGAGGAAGGATTTCGTTCTGGATATGACTCATAATCAGAGTAGTAGATCTTTCAGGGGGCAGGTGCTCAAAAAAAAAAACATACAACTGCTTCTGTAAAGAAAAAAAATAGATATCTATTTTTTAGCATAGGAGTATTTATTTCTGCAACGACACACTCATCACAAATTGTAAGCAAGCTAGTTAAGAGTACCTTCTAAATATATAAGCCTCCTTCACTCACGCCGCCAAACTTACCCTAACTTACCCTAGTACCTAAATTACCCAAGTTAAACTTACCCTAGTAAAACTGACTATCCTACCGATCCTTGACTTCGGCAATGTCATTTACAAAATAGCTTCCAATACTCTACTCAGCAAACTGGATGTAGTCTATCACAGTGCCATCAGTTTTGTTACTAAAGCACCTTATACCACCCACCACTGCGACCTGTATGCTCTAGTCGGCTGGCCCTCGCTACATGTTCGTCGCCAGACCCACTGGCTCCAGGTCATCTATACGTCTATGCTAGGTAAAGCTCCACCTTATCTCAGTTCACTGGTCACGATAACAACATCCAACTATAGCATACGTTCCAGCAGGTATATCTCACTGATCCTCCACAAAGCCAACACCTCATTTGGCCGCCTTTCCTTCCAGTTCTCTGCTGCCAGTGACTGGAACGAATTCCAAAAAAAATCGCTGAAGTTGGAGACTTTTATTTCCCTCACCAACTTTAAACATCAGCTATCTGAGCAGCTAACCGATCACTGCAGCTGTACATAGTCCATCTGTAAATAGCCCACCCAATCTACCTAGCTCATCCCCATACTGTTTTTATTTTATTTACTTTTCTGCTCTATTGCACACCAGTATCTCTACTTGCACATTATCATCTGCTCATTTATCACTTCAGTGTTAATCTGCTAAATTGTAATTATTCACTCCTATGGCCTATTTATTGCCTACCTCCTCATGCCTTTTGCACACACTGTATATAGACTTTCTTTTTTCTACTGTGTCACTGACTTGTTTATTGTGTTATTGGCTTGTTTATTGTTTATTGTTTACTCCATGTGTAACTCTGTGTTGTTGTCTGTGTCACACTGCTTTTCTTTATCTTGGCCAGGTCGCAGTTGTAAATGAGAACTAGTTCTCAACTAGCCTACCTGGTTAAATAAAGGTGAAATAATAATAATTTTTTTAAACATTGACATCAGTAAAATAGGGAAGGCTGTCAGGTGATCATTGATGTTGATTATTGATGTAAATCTGCTATTTAGCTAGCTGGATTTTAGTTTTTTATAATGCTAATTGTGATTTATCTTCAATGCTCTTAAATTCTTAAATAATAACTTTATAATTTAACTTGTAACTCATGATATATGACTGGCTGGCTAGTGGCTTGTGTGGATTTTTTAGTATGGTGGTTAAGCTAGAGTCTAGACTACCAGTGTAGCTGCTGTCGTAACACACCTACAGAGTTCATGCTGGGTTGGTACACACTACATAGGTTCCCAATCTCTGTAGTGAGAACGTCAACATTTTGTTGGGGCCATAAACAATGGATCCGGTCCCCCGGGTTTGACCAGTGTTGGCCGTCGTTGTAAATAAGAAATTATTCTTAACTGACTTGCCTAGTTAAATAAACGTTCAAGGTTAAAAATACAAAATGTCATCACTCTCTCCTAGATCTGATCAATATTCTAATCCAATAACTCCCCAAACATCACGGCATTCCACCAAATTCTCCTGTGACCAGGAAGCTACATCACAGCATTCCACCAAATTCTCATGTGATCAGGAAGCTACAATCACGGCATTCCACCAAATTCTCCTCTAGCTTCATTGTCTTATAACAGCTACGTCATTCTAACGTAAAACTTTGACCTGGGCTAGCACTGCAGACAGCTGTCGTACTAACTGACGTTAAGACGTTTTCTCTATTTCCGGCGCCGACAGAGATGGCCGCCTCGCTTCGAGTTCCGAGGAAACTATGCAGTTTTTTTTTTTTTTTTACGTGTTATTTCTTACATTAGTACCCCAGGTCATCTTATGTTTCATTACATACAGTCGAGAAGAACTACTGAATATAAGATCAGCGTCAACTCACCATCAGTACGACCAAGAATATGTTTTTCGCGACGCGGATCCTGTGTTCTGCCATACAAACAGGACAACGGAGTGGATCCCATGCAGCGACTCAAAAAAAACGACTCCGAAAAAGAGGGAAACGAGGCGGTCTTCTGGTCAGACTCCGGAGACGGGCACACCGTGCACCACTCCCTAGCATTCTTCTTGCCAATGTCCAGTCTCTTGACAACAAGGTTGATGAAATCCGAGCAAGGGTAGCATTCCAGAGGGACATCAGAGACTGTAACGTTCTTTGCTTCAAGGAAACATGGCTCACTGGAGAGACGCTATCCGAACGGGTTTCTCCACGCATCGCGCCGACAGAAACAAACAGAAGAGGGGCGGGGGCGTATGCCTTATGACTAACGTGACATGGTGTGATGAAAGAAACATACAGGAACTCAAATCCTTCTGTTCACCTGATTTAGAATTCCTCACAATCAAATGTAGACCGCATTATCTACCAAGAGAATTCTCTTAGATTATAATCACAGCCGTATATATCCCCCCCAAGCAGACACATCGATGGCTCTGAACAAACTTTATTTAACTCTTTGCAAACTGGAAACCATTTATCCGGAGGCTGCATTCATTGTAGCTGGGGATTTTAACAAGGCTAATCTGAAAACAAGACTCCCTAAATTTGATCAGCATATCGATTGCGCAACCAGGGGTGGAAAGACCTTGGATCATTGTTACTCTAACTTCCGCGACGCATATAAGGCCCTGCCCCGCCCCCCTTTCGGAAAAGCTGACCACGACTCCATTTTGTTGATCCCTGCCTACAGACAGAAACTAAAACAAGAGGCTCCCACGCTGAGGTCTGTCCAACGCTGGTCCGACCAAGCTGAGTCCACACTCCAAGACTGCTTCCATCACGTGGACTGGGATATGTTTCGTATTGCGTCAGATAACAATATTGACGAATACGCTGATTCGGTGTGCGAGTTCATTAGAACGTGCGTTGAAGATGTCGTTCCCATAGCAACGATTAAAACATTCCCTAACCAGAAACCGTGGATTGATGGCAGCATTCGCGTGAAACTGAAAGCGCGAACCACTGCTTTTAATCAGGGCAAGGTGTCTGGTAACATGACCGAATACAAACAGTGCAGCTATTCCCTCCGCAAGGCTATCAAACAAGCTAAGCGTCAGTACAGAGACAAAGTAGAATCTCAATTCAACGGCTCAGACACAAGAGGCATGTGGCAGGGTCTACAGTCAATCACGGACTACAGGAAGAAATCCAGCCCAGTCGCAGACCAGGATGTCTTGCTCCCAGGCAGACTAAATAACTTTTTTGCCCGCTTTGAGGACAATACAGTGCCACTGACACGGCCTGCAACGAAAACATGCGGTCTCTCCTTCACTGCAGCCGAGGTGAGTAAGACATTTAAACGTGTTAACCCTCGCAAGGCTGCAGGCCCAGACGGCATCCCCAGCCGCGCCCTCAGAGCATGCGCAGACCAGCTGGCCGGTGAGTTTACGGACATATTCAATCAATCCCTATACCAGTCTGCTGTTCCCACATGCTTCAAGAGGGCCACCATTGTTCCTGTTCCCAAGAAAGCTAAGGTAACTGAGCTAAACGACTACCGCCCGTAGCACTCACTTCCGTCATCATGAAGTGCTTTGAGAGACTAGTCAAGGACCATATCACCTCCACCCTACCTGACACCCTAGACCCACTCCAATTTGCTTACCGCCCAAATAGGTCCACAGACGATGCAATCTCAACCACACTGCACACTGCCCTAACCCATCTGGACAAGAGGAATACCTATGTGAGAATGCTGTTCATCGACTACAGCTCGGCATTCCACACCATTGTACCCTCCAAGCTCGTCATCAAGCTGGAGACCCTGGGTCTCGACCCCGCCCTGTGCAACTGGGTACTGGACTTCCTGACGGGCCGCCCCCAGGTGGTGAGGGTAGGCAACAACATCTCCTCCCCACTGATCGTCAACACTGGGGCCCCACAAGGGTGCGTTCTGAGCCCTCTCCTGTACTCCCTGTTCACCCACGACTGCGTGGCCACGCACGCCTCCAACTCAATCATCAAGTTTGCGGACGACACAACAGTGGTAGGCTTGATTACCAACAACGACGAGACGGCCTACAGGGAGGAGGTGAGGGCCCTCGGAGTGTGGTGTCAGGAAAATAACCTCACACTCAACGTCAACAAAACTAAGGAGATGATTGTGGACTTCAGGAAACAGCAGAGGGAACACCCCCCTATCCACATCGATGGAACAGTAGTGGAGAGGGTAGCAAGTTTTAAGTTCCTCGGCATACACATCACAGACAAACTGAATTGGTCCACTCACACAGACAGCATCGTGAAGAAGGCGCTGCAGCGCCTCTTCAACCTCAGGAGGCTGAAGAAATTCGGCTTGTCACCAAAAGCACTCACAAACTTCTACAGATGCACAATCGAGAGCATCCTGGCGGGCTGTATCACCGCCTGGTACGGCAACTGCTCCGCCCTCAACCGTAAGGCTCTCCAGAGGGTAGTGAGGTCTGCACAACACATCACCGGGGGCAAACTACCTGCCCTCCAGGACACCTACACCACCCGATGTTACAGGAAGGCCATAAAGATCATCAAGGACATCAACCACCTGAGCCACTGCCTGTTCACCCCGCTATCATCCAGAAGGCGAGGTCAGTACAGGTGCATCAAAGCTGGGACCAAGAGACTGAAAAACAGCTTCTATCTCAAGGCCATCAGACTGTTAAACAGCCACCACTAACATTGAGTGGCTGCTGCCAACACACTGACACTGACTCAACTCCAGCCACTTTAATAATGGGAATTGATGGGAAATGATGTAAATATATAAACAATGCTACCTTATATAATGTTACTTACCCTACATTATTCATCTCATATGCATACGTATATACTGTACTCTATATCATCGACTGTATCCTTATGTAATACATGTATCACTAGCCACTTTAACTATGCCACTTGGTTTACATACTCATCTCATATGTATATACTGTACTCGATACCATCTACTGTATCTTGCCTATGCTGCTCTGTACCACCACTCATTCATATATCCTTATGTACATATTCTTTATCCCCTTACACTGTGTATAAGACAGTAGTTTTGGAATTGTTAGTTAGATTACTTGTTGGTTATTACTGCATTGTCGGAACTAGAAGCACAAGCATTTCGCTACACTCGCATTAACATCTGCTAACCATGTGTATGTGACAAATAAAATTTGATTTGATTTGATTTAAGACCATGGTTGACATCCCAAACGGCAGCCTATTCCCTACATAGTGCACTACTTTCAACCAGAGCCCTATAGGCCCTGTTCATAGTAGTGCACTATATATGGAATAGGGTGTAATTTGGGACACAGATTTTATAAGCATTTTGCTGCATCTGCAATAACCTCTGATAAATATGTGTATGCGACCTATAAAATAATATTTGACCTCTCCCTCCCCTCTCTCAGGAGCAGTACAGTAGTCAACTAGGCTAATGAGGCACATCGTTGTTTATGAGTTTAACTCTTCGCTGACTGGTTCATATACACATCATCAGTGTTTCCCAGGAAAAAGGGGGAGGCTTGCAAGCCGAAGTCACCATCCCAACCGTGAAGCACGGGGGTGGCAGCATCTTGTTGTGTTAAAGCTTGGTCGCAAATGGGTCTTCCAAATGGACAATGACCCCAAGCACACTTCCAAAGTTGTGGCGAAATGGCTTAAGGACAACAATGTCAAGGTATTGGAGTGGCCATCACAAAGCCCTGACCTCAATCCTATAGACCATTTGTGGGCAGAACTGAAAAAGCGTGTGCGAGCAAGGAGGCCTTACAAACCTGACTCAATTACACCAGCTCTGTCAGGAGGATTGGGACAAAATTCACCCAACTTATTGTGGGAAGCGTGTGGAAGGCTACCCGAAACGTTTGACCCAAGTTAAACCATTTAAAGGCAATGCTACCAAATACTAATTGAGTGTTTGTAAACTTCTGACCCACTGGGAATGTGATGAAAGAAATAAAAGCTGAAATAAATTATTCTGTACTACTTTTCTGACATTTCACATTCTTAAAATAAAGTGGTGATCTTAACTGACCTAAGACAGGGAATTTTTACTAGGATTAAATGTCAGGAATTGTGAAAAACTGAGTTTAAATGTATTTGGCTAAGGTGTATGTAAACTTCAAACTTCAACTGTGTATATATATAGATATATATACACATACTGAATGGCCCATAGGGCCGGAGCCTGTCTCCTGTTTCTGTAGTACAAGAACACCCCCTTGACAAGATCCAAGCAGATCACATATGACTGTAACACATACAGTACATTATCCAGATGAAACGTGATAACGCCTCTATTGCTTCTCCTTTCTGTCCTGCTGTATTTTGAAATAGTATTTCGTCCTGAGGATCTGGGTAGTTCCCCCGACCCAGGATCTGGGTAGTTCCCCCAACCCAGGATCTGGGTAGTTCCCCCGACATCCAATATTCCAGCTACTGATCTCAGCCTAATACAATGAGTAGCTTTAAGAACCAATTTTTATTTACAATGAAGTCCTAGGAACAGTGGATTAACTACCTTGTTCAGGGGGCAGAACGACAGATTTTTACCTCATCAGCTCGGGGATTCGATCTAGCAACCTTTCGGTTACCGGGCCAACGCTCTAACCACTAGGCTACCCTGCCGCCTCTACACTCTAACCATTAGGCTACCCTGCCGCCTCTACACTCTAACCACTAGGCTACCCTGCCGCCTGTTGTTTCACTCTTAAACCCAACGGACCTGCTTAAACTGAAAGTGAATGAGCAGGGGGAGGGCATGTTGTCTCACTCTTAAACCCAACTGACCTGCTTAAACTGAAAGTGAATGGGCAGGGGGGAGAGGTGTGTCACTATTCACTGTTCACACCTCTCCCTCATCATCACTATTCAATGTTCACACCTCTCCCTCGTCATCACTATTCACACATCTCCCTCATCATCACTATTCACACCTCTCCCTCGTCATCACTATTCACATCTCTCCCTCGTCATCACTATTCACACCTCTCCCTCGTCCACTCATCAATCACTATTCATCACTGTTCACATCTCTCCCTCATCATCACTATTCACACCTCTCCCTCATCATCACTATTCACATCTCTCCCTCGTCATCACTATTCACTATTCACACCTCTCCTCATCACCATTCACTATTCACACCTCTCCCTCATCATCACCATTCACTATTCACACCTCTCCCTCATCATCACTATTCACTATTCACACCACTCCCTCATCATCACTATTCACTTCACACCTCTCCCTCGTCATCACTATTCACTGTTCACCTCTCCCTCATCATCACTATTCACACCTCTCCCTCGTCATCACTATTCACATCTCTCCCTCGTCATCACTATTCACACCTCTCCCTCGTCATCACTACTCAATGTTAACACCTCTCCCTCGTCATCACTGTTCACATCTCTCCCTCATCATCACTATTCACACCTCTCCCTCGTCATCACGATTTACACCTCTCCCTCATCATCACTATTCACTATTCACACCTCTCCCTCATCACCATTCACTGTTCACACCTCTCCCTCATCATCACCATTCACTATTCACACCACTCCCTCATCATCACCATTCACTATTCACACCTCTCCCTCGTCATCACTATTCACTGTTCACACCTCTCCCTCGTCATCACTATTCACTGTTCACACCTCTCCCTCGTCATCACTATTCACACCTCTCCCTCATCATCACTATTCACACCTCTCCCTCGTCATCACTATTCACTGTTCACACCTCTCCCTCGTCATCACTATTCACACCTCTCCCTCATCATCACTATTCACTGTTCACACCTCTCCCTCATCATCACTATTCACACCTCTCCCTCATCATCACTATTCACACCTCTCCCTCATCATCACTATTCACTATTCACACCTCTCCCTCGTCATCACTATTCACACCTCTCCCCCGTCATCACTATTCACACCTCTCCCTCATCATCACTATTCACTATTCACACCTCTCCCTCGTCATCACTATTCACACCTCTTCCTCGTCATCACTATTCACATCTCTCCCTCGTCATCACTATTCACACCTCTTCCTCGTCATCACTACTCAATGTTAACACCTCTCCCTCGTCATCACTGTTCACATCTCTCCCTCATCATCACTATTCACACCTCTCCCTCGTCATCACGATTTACACCTCTCCCTCATCATCACTATTCACTGTTCACACCTCTCCCTCATCACCATTCACTATTCACACCTCTCCTCATCATCACCATTCACTATTCACACCTCTCCCTCATCATCACTATTCACTATTCACACCTCTCCCTCGTCATCACTATTCACTGTTCACACCACTATTCTCCCCTCATCATCACTATTCACTGTTCACACCTCTCCCTCATCATCACTATTCACACCTCTCCCTCATCATCACTATTCACACCTCTCCCTCATCATCACTATTCACTGTTCACACCTCTCCCTCATCATCACTATTCACACCTCTCCCTCATCATCACTATTCACACCTCTCCCTCATCATCACTATTCACTATTCACACCTCTCCCTCATCATCACTATTCACACCTCTCCCTCATCATCACTATTCACTATTCACACCTCTCCCTCGTCATCACTATTCACACCTCTCCCCGTCATCACTATTCACACCTCTCCCTCATCATCACTATTCACTATTCACACCTCTCCCTCGTCATCACTATTCACACCTCTCCCCCCTCGTCATCACTATTCACACCTCTCCCTCGTCATCACTATTCACACCTCTCCCTCGTCATCACTATTCACACCTCTCCCTCATCATCACTATTCACACCTCTCCCTCGTCATCACTATTCACACCTCTCCCTCGTCATCACTATTCACACCTCTCCCTCGTCATCACTATTCACACCTCTCCCTCGTCATCACTCACACTATTCACACTATTCACCTCCCTCGTCATCACTATTCACACCTCTCCCTCGTCATCACTATTCACACCTCTCCCTCATCATCACTATTCACACCTCTCCCTCATCATCACTATTCACACCTCTCCCTCATCATCACTATTCACACCTCTCCCTCGTCATCACTATTCACACCTCTCCCTCGTCATCACTATTCACACCTCTCCCTCGTCATCACTATTCACACCTCTCCCTCGTCATCACTATTCACTATTCACACCTCTCCCTCGTCATCACTATTCACACCTCTCCCTCGTCATCACTATTCACACCTCTCCCTCGTCATCACTATTCACACCTCTCCCTCGTCATCACTATTCACACCTCTCCCTCGTCATCACTATTCACACCTCTCCCTCGTCATCACTATTCACACCTCTCCCTCGTCATCACTATTCACACCTCTCCCTCGTGTCATCAAATCAAATCAAAATCAAATCAAATCAAATCAAATCAAATCAAATCAAATTTTATTTGTCACATCACATATGTTAATGCACAAATGCTCTCCTATTCATCACTATTCACTATTCACACCTCTCCCTCGTCATCACTATTCACACCTCTCCCTCGTCATCACTATTCACACCTCTCCCTCGTCATCACTATTCACTCTCCTCGCCTCTCCTCAGGTGGATGGCTGCTATATAAACTAGACCAGCTCAGGGAATACAGACAATTAATGGGGAAACAAATGAAACATTTCCAGATTTTCCTGTTATGTGACATTCTAGAGTTTTTTGTTCCTTGAAAAGAAAAGGAAATGTTCTCTGAAGAAGAGTTGTGTGTGTTCAAATCTCCCTGTGACTTTCTCTCATCTCATTTACATATTTAACAAGTCCAATTAAAACCAGACATCAGGAGTTGAGGGGGATGGGGGGAGATGCGCCTCTCTAACCTTCTGTTCAAGTGTTCCCTTCACATTCCTCACATGCCAACCCGCCCGACGACAGGACAACCTGCGTGGTATCCATAACAACAGAGCAACCACGCGCCCCTATGGTAGGTCACGTCACCCCCATCAGACTGGTGGGGGTGATGGCCCTATGGTGGATCACGTCACCCCTCCCCCATCACATTGGTGGGGGTGATCGCCTTATGGGGTTGGGCTGCGCAATTTGAACAAAATTGCATTTTTTTTGGGGGGGCATATTGCAATTATGAGTTGTGACACTTGGCTGTAAACGTGGTAATTCCATCAGACTTAGTTAAAACAAGCGTCAGGGTAGAGAACATCACTCGTAAAATAAGATCATATGAATGAATATATACTGTCAGGGTAGAGAACATCACTCGTAAAATAAGATCATATGAATGAATATATACTGTCAGGGTAGAGAACATCACTTGTAAAATAAGATCATATGAATGAATATATACTGTCAGGGTAGAGAACATCACTTGTAACTGAATACTAAACAAAATTAATCTAATATTGTCCAACATTGTTATGATAATAGACATGAGAATTACACCTACCTAATGATACATATTAATATTAACAAACATACCATTTTAACATAATCATACAAATATAGTGTGCTATATTAATTATGAATATACCTATTAATTAATTAATTAATTAATTAATCACATTATGAGTTACTATTTCCTATTTTACCATTATGAGTTCTTAAATAACCTAAGTGAATGATGTATTCAGGCAGCCATAGGCTACAGATGGCATAGGAAGCTGATGGTTGTGTAATTAAGCTTCAGTAAGTAGGCTCAATCGTTATTAGAATCGTTATTAGAATTGAAATGATAAGTCAAAGTGCCTTAAAAAAAAAAGGCACTTTGTAGCCTACCGATTTTAAGGTGCAAGTCCGTGTCCCAAAACATTGAAGTCTGGTCCAGTCATTCAACGCGCCATGTTTCATCCTCTCTCTTATTGTGTTATAGTGTTGGAATGGCATCTTGAGAGAAATATGTGCGAGATGGAATCTTGCATCTCCTGTCCAGCTTGTTTATCATCTTGAAGCCATCTTTGCTGACTGTGTAAATAGGAACTTTGGCTATGTTAATTCATTTATTTTATTTAACGTGTATTTAACTTGGCAAGTCAATTTAAGAACACATTTTTATTTAAAATGACTACGTGATAGGTGATAACGTCTGTGGGTTTTTTTTTTGTACGCCTGTTTAACATAGGTGGCTGGTCGAACGCAACGTCCGTAAAGTAGGGGGTGTGTATTCTTCGAATGATTGAATACATTTGTTGTGTTGCCTCTTGTTGTTACCACAACTCTGAGGCACCTTTTTCACAACACTTGCATTTGGTTGATATCTGGTTTGCCAGTAGCTGAAATACTGCCGTACCACTGAAGATGTGCTGAAATACTGCCATACCACTGAATATACTGCCATACCACCGAAGATGCGCTGAAATACTGCCATACCACTGAATATACTGCCATACCACCGAAGATGTGCTGAAATACTGCCATACCACTGAATATACTGCCATACCACTGAAGATGTGCTGAAATACTGCCATACCACTGAATATACTGCCATACCACTGAAGATGTGCTGAAATACTGCCATACCACTGAATATACTGCCATACCACCGAAGATGTGCTGAAATACTGCCATACCACTGAATATACTGCCATACCACTGAAGATGTGCTGAAATACTGCCATACCACTGAATATACTGCCGTACCACTGAATATACTGCCGTACCACCGAAGATGTGCTGAAATACTACCATACCACTGAATATACTGCCATACCACTGAAGATGTGCTGAAATACTGCCATACCACTGAATATACTGCCGTACCACCGAAGATGTGCTGAAATGCTGCCATACCACTGAATATACTGCCATGCCACTGAAGATGTGCTGAAATACTGCCATACCACCGAAGATGTGCTGAAATACTGCCATACCACTGAATATACTGCCATACCACTGAAGATGTGCTGAAATACTGCCATTCCACTGAATATACTGCCATACCACCGAAGATGCGCTGAAATACTGCCATACCACCGAAGATGTGCTGAAATACTGACATACCACCGAAGATTTGCTGAAATACTGCCATACCACAGAAGATGCGCTGAAATACTGCCATGCCACTGAATATACTGCCATACCACAGAAGATGTGTTTAAATACTGCCATGCCACTAAAGATGCGCTTTTCTTTGGCACCAAATCAACGTTCTCGTTAGCACTAGCAGCACTCATATTTCCGACACATTCTGAGGTAAAGCCACAGAGTAACTGAACCTTATACTGTACTGTCTTTGGTAAAGCCCCTTCTCTCCTCACCAGCATAAAACTGCGATAAAGCCCATTTTCTCTTGATCAGCATCTAACCGAGGTAAAGCCTTTCTCTCCTCACCAGTATCTAACTGAGGTAAAGCCCTTTCTCTCCTCACCAGCATCTAACTGAGGCAAAGCCCTTTCTCTCCTCACCAGCATCTAACTGAGGCAAAGCCCTTTCTCTCCTCACCAGCATCTAACTGAGGTAAAGCCCTTTCTCTCCTCACCAGCATCTAATGAAGATAAAGCCCTTTCTCTCCTCACCAGCATCTAACTGAGGCAAAGCCATTTCTCTCCTCACCAGCATCTAACTGAGGTAAAGCCCTTTCTCTCCTCACCAGCTTCTAATGAAGATAAAGCCCTTCTCTCCTCACCAGCATCTAACTGAGGTAAAGCCCTTTCTTTCCTCACCAGCATCTAACTGAGGTAAAGCCCTTTCTTTCCTCACCAGCATCTAACTGAGGTAAAGCCCTTTCTTTCCTCACCAGCATCTAACTGATGAAAAGCCCTTTCTCTCCTCACCAGCATCTAACTGAGGTAAACCTGTTCTCTCCTCACCAGCATCTAACTGAGGTAAAGCCCTTTCTTTCCTCACCATTATCTAACTAAGGTAAAGCCCTTCTCTCCTCACCAGCATCTAACTGAGGTAAAGCCCTTTCTCTCCTCACCAGCATCTAACTGAGGTAAAGCCCTTTCTCTCC